>NC_089597.1:110720249-111020249 GCF_019320115.1 Miscanthus floridulus | reverse complement strand
GCTGGCAAGCAAGAGTGTCGTACCCGCTGGGGCGTAGGTTTCTTGCAGTCTGATCAGCCTTTACTCAGTCGTTCATTTTTGCAAACCTTGCCTCTAGGTTTTTAACGTGAGCAAGGGGTCGGGCTTGGCAACTATTTTAGAAAGGGTATATATATACCCTTATTAGCCCCCGAGTGTGACCTGACCCTTTGCCATTGCTGGGGTCGGGTTTCACTAAAGATCGAGAAGACGATAGCGAGACTGGTAGGAGAAAGCGTTATTTGTTTTAGAAATATTATTCTTAGTTTTCGTTCGTACCCCCTCCCTAGGATTTGAGCCATCATTCTACGACCACGCATTCAGTCTCCTTGTGAGTCCAACTTTTCTTGAGCCCCCCGATCGAGGGTCGGCTCATCTTTGTGGTCGTCACCTCGTCCGCGGTTTCCGCAACCGGAGGGGTTGAGCTAACGTCACTTGCCTCGATGGCTCGAGTGTCATGCTCGGTGAGCTCACTAACGGGCATGTCCGAGTGGAATCTAGGTCCGTCGTTTATAACAGGGCCGGCATAGCCCTCATGTGGCATTCCACTACTAATTAACCCACCTCCTGGTAGATGCCCAAGTCATTCTAGAGACTGACTCAGGTGGCCCACTGGCCTCCCCTCGATGGACATTCTGTGGGTATGGCTCGAGGTTAGGATCGAACGAGAAGGTCGAGATGACCCTGTCCGCTTCTGAGCGGGTCAGGCGAAGGCCGCTGGGGCTCATCTGCATTTTCTCCCCTAGCTCTGTTCGACATGAGGCGGCCTCGAGCCCTTCGCGGGTCGGCCTTCGAACCTCAGTCGGTCGCCGCTCATGTTGAATGAGACGACTACCACTTCATGACTCAACGCGAAGCGTTGCGATGCAATGCTTGGATGTATGAGAATGGATGAACGAATGCTCATGCACTAGAAAAGTAAAGTGGGGGTTAGTAAAGTTACCTCGATAGCTCGAGTGATGAGTTTAGGGAGCTCTTACCGGATATGTCCGAGTGGAATCTAGGCCCGTCGTTCATGATGGAGTCAGCATAACCCGCATGGGGCATCCTGCTTGTCCTTACCCGTCTCTCGGCAGCGGCTTGAGCCGTTTGGTCGACTTGGGTGACCCACTGGCATAGGACTTAGCTGCGGAGATAGAGGATGAGATCATCCCCCCAAGAAATTAGTTAGATAGATAAGCTAGGCGATGAACTCGTAATAAGTGTAGAAGCTCTTAAATTTCGTTATGGCCAAATAGATTTTTAGCCCGTCTCCCCTTTTTGTATAAAAAGGTTAATGTGTTCTAACCCTTTCCGTAGTTAAGGCTATAAAGCTCGGGGTGCGGGTGAACAAACTCTGATCACGCTGGTGAGCAAAAATGATGTAGCCGTTGGGGCGTAGGTTTCTTGCAGTCCGACCAGTTTTACCCAGTATTTATTTCCGCAACCCTTGCTTCTAGGTCTCAATGTGAGAGAGGGTTGGGCACATAGAATGTTTGCCATGTTGATATACTCTTAAACATGTACCGACTCTTTCCATAGTTAAGGCTAAAAAGCTCATGGTGTGGAAAAAACTCTGATCACACTGGTGAGCAAAAACGTCATAGTCGCTGGGGTTTCTTATAGTCTGACTAGTTTTACTCAGCGTTTGTTTCTGTGACCCTCGCTTCTGGGTCTTAACGTGAGAAAGGGTCGGACGTAGAGAATGTCTATCAGATAGATATGCTCTTATCAGCCCCCAAGTGAGGCCCGACCCCCTGCCATTGCTAGGGTCGGGTGTCACTAAAGATTGAGGAGTTGATAGCAAAACTAATAAGAGAAAGTGTGCGTAAATTAAGGATAAAAGTGATGTAGCTGTTCGATGTTCCAGGCGTTGATAAAGACTTCGTCGTTGATGGTCTTGAGCTTGTAGGTGCCTAGTCAAAGCACCTCCATGACGACATACGGTCCCTCCCACGACGGAGAGAGCTTATGGCGGTTCTTGTTGCTCTAGACGAGGCAGAGCATTAGATCTCCGACGTTGAAGGCCCGACCCCGTACTTGACTACTGTGGTACCGGTGCAACGCTTGCTGGTACTTGGCTGAGCGAAGGAGGGTGACATCGTGCGCTTCATCTAGCTGGTCCATGGCATCCTTGAGGGACGTCTTGGCTCCCTATTTGTCGTATGCCCTGACCCTCGGCGCTCCATAATCGAGGTCGGTTGGGAGGATAGCCTTGGAACCATAGACCATGAAGAATGGTGTATAGCCGGTGGCCCTGCTGGGAGTCGTCCTCAGACTCCAGAGCACTGCGGGAAGTTCCACGACCCATCGTCCTCCAAACTTGTTCAACCGGTTGAAGATCCTAGGCTTGAGGCCTTGTAGGACCATGTCATTCACGCACTCGACCTACCCATTCATGCGGAGGTGCGCCACGGCAGCCTAATCAACGTGGATGTGGTATTCATCGCAGAAT
Organism: Miscanthus floridulus; assembly: GCF_019320115.1. Taxonomy (NCBI): domain Eukaryota; kingdom Viridiplantae; phylum Streptophyta; class Magnoliopsida; order Poales; family Poaceae; genus Miscanthus; species Miscanthus floridulus. Next base: position 111,017,797 of record NC_089597.1, on the reverse strand, counting down.
CGGAGGAACTTCTTCTCGGTGAACTGTGTGTTGTTGTCCATGATAATGGAGTTTGGGTCTCCAAAGCGATGGATGATGTCAAGGAAGAACAGCATGGCTTGCTCAGACTTGATCATAGAGATCGGTCAAGCCTCTATCCACTTTGTAAACTTGTCTACGGCGACAAGCAAGTGCATATTGCCCCCAGGAGCCCTCTTGAGAGGTCTAACCAGATCAAGCCCCTAGACCATGAGCAGCCACATGATGGGGATCGTTTGGAGTGCTTGGGCCAGCAGGTGGGTCTACCAAACATAGTATTGATACCCTTTATAGGTGTGCACAATCTGTTTAGCATCGACTACTATGGTTGGCCAGTAGAAGCCTTGTCGAAACATGTTTCTGACCAAGGTCCTAGGCATGGCATGGTGCCCGCAGACCCCATCATGGATATCACTCAGCAACTGCTTCCCTCATTCGATGGGGATGCAGCGCTGTAGGATCTCGGTATAGCTTTGCCTGTAGAGCTCGCCCTAAATAAGGACAAAGGACTTGGCACGATGAGCGAGCCACCGAGCCTCCATTTTGTCTGTTGGTAGTGCCTCACGGAGGAGGTAGTCGAGATAAGGTGTCCTCCAGTTGGCTAGAGGGTCGGGCTCTGTCGCTGGATCCTCGTTAAGCTCTATGACTTCGGGGTCGGATAGAGCCGATGGCTGGTCAGCCTTTGAGCCTAGGGTAGGGGGTCTGTCACTGGTCTGTTTTGGCTCCTCATAGCAGACCAAGAGCTTGTACTGATCGCTGCGAAGATGTCCGTCAGCATCGGCTCTCGGCCGGACGCCATTTTTGCCAACGCGTCGGCCACCTCATTGAGACGCCTCGGGATGTGATTGAGTTCGAGACCGTCGAACTTGTCCTCTAGCTGGCAGACTTCTCGACAATATGCGACCATCTTGGGGTTGTGGTAGCTTGATTCCTTCATGACTTGGTCGATGACCAGCTGGGAGTCACCCCGAACGTTAAGCCATTGGATACCCAACTCGATGGTGATGCGTAGGCCATTGATGAGTGCCTCATATTCAGCCACATTATTAGAGGAGGTGAAATGGATGTGAACCATGTACCTCATGCGTACCTCAAGGGGTGAAATGAAGACAAGCCCCACGCCATCACCTTTCTTCATCAGCTATCCATCGAAGTACATCATCCAATACTCTTGGTTGATGGCTGCTGGCGATATTTGGATCTCGATCCATTCTATAATGAAATCAGCTAGCACTTGAGACTTGATAGCCGTCCGAGGGGCATATGAAATGCCTTAACCCATTAGCTTGAGTGCCCACTTGGCGATTTTTCTCATGGCATCCCTATTTTGTACGACCTCGCCAAGAGGGAAGGACGTCACAACCATCGCTGGATGCGACTCGAAGTAGTGACGCAACTCCTCTTGGCGATGAGGACGGTGTATAGGAGCTTCTGGATTTGGGGGTAGCGGGTCTTGGAATCGGATAAGACCTCGCTAATGAAGTACATGGGATGCTGCACTTTGAGGGTGTGTCCCTCTTCTTTTCGCTCTACCACCAGGGTGGCGCTGACCACTCGCGTGGTGGCCGTAATGTAGAGTAAAAGTGATTCCCCATCGGTCAGGGGGACCAGCATCGGGGCCTTTGTCAGGAGCTGCTTGACCTTGTCAAGTGTCTCCTGGGCCTCGATCATCCATTCGAAACGGTCGGCCTTCTTTAGAAGTCGATAGAGGGGGAGACCTCATTCGCCGAGGCATGAGATAAAGTGGTTGAGCGCGGCAAGGCACCCCATAACTTGTTGTACCCCCTTTATGTTCTGAATCAGGCCCATCCTCATGATGGCAGAGATCTTCTCTAGGTTGGCTTCGATGCCACGTTTAGAGACGATAAAACCCAGCAGCATACCCCTTGGGACCCCGAAAACACACTTCTCGGGGTTGAGCTTGATGCTTTTTGCTCGGTGTTTCACGAAGGTCTGCTCTAGGTTGGCTATGACCTAGTTAGCCCATTTGGATTTGATCATGATGTCATCCACATAGGCCTCAACAGTCTACCCGATGAGATCTCTAAAACACTTGAGCATGCAGCGTTGGTACATAGCCCCCGTGTTTTTCAGACCAAACAACATTGTGATGTAGCAGAGTGATTTGAACGGGGTGATGAAAGACGTCGTGAGCTAGTCAGACTCTTTCATCATGATTTGATGGTACCCGGAGTATGCATTAAGGAAGCAAAGGGTTTTGCACCCTGAGGTCGAATCGACTACTTGGTCTATGCGTGGTAAAGGAAATGGATCCTTTGGACACACTTTGTTGAGACCCATGTAGTCAACACACATTATCCATTTCCCACTCTTTTTTCATACAAGAACGGGATTGGTTAACCACTCGGGGTGGTATACTTTCTTGATGAACCCAGCCGCCAAAAGCTTCGCAATCTCCTCACCGATGGCTCTGCGTTTCTCCTCATCGAAGCAACGCAGACGCTGCTTCATCGGCTTGGAGCCTAGCCAGATCTTCAAGGCGTGCTCGATGACTTCTCTTGAAATGTCTAGCATGTCCAAGGGTCTCCACACAAAGATGTCTTTGTTGGAGTAGAGGAAGTCGACGAGTGCGCTTTCCTATTCGGAGGAAAGCATGGTGCCAATGCGCACCACTTTGCCTTTAGAGCCGCTGGGGTCTATGAGGACCTCCTTGGCGCCCTTTACAGTCTTGAAAGACCCGGTCAACCACTTGGGGGTGGGTACTTCTTCGACGACCTCCTCCCTAATGGCCGCAAGCTCTCTGGAGGCGACAATTGTCATGGCGTGTTCGCAGCACTCGACCTCACACTCGTAGGCACACTGGAAGGAGGTGCCGACGATGATGACCCCGCACGGACCCAACATCTTCAACTTTAGATAGGTGTAGTTGGGGACGTGTAAGGTCGAGATGGTGGACTAGAGGGGGATGAATAGTCCTTTCTAAATTTTAATCGTGCTGGCTAACCAAAACAAGTGCGGAATTAAAACAATCGGTCTAGCCAAGACTACACCCCTCTATCGAAGTTCTCAAGCACCTTATAAAGAACCTAATTAGGCAACAAAGGTGCCAGGCTAGCTAGAGCTCACCTATCCAATTCTAGGAGCAACGTCACACAGACCTATGCCACTAGTATTTTGCACATCGGGGAGCTCCTACACGATTCTAGTAAGCAAAAGCACAAAGCTTCTAAGCTCACTAGCAATGCTTAATAACAAGGCAACTAATGCCAAATTAGAGAGCACAAATACTTAGCTACACAAACTAAGCAATGTGACTAACAAGATTACACAAAACAAATTAGTCACGTAAGAGAGATACTTCTATGCTACATAAGCAAGAAGGTAACTAGTGAGCTACACAAGCTAACTAATTACAAGAGCAACAACACAAGCACAATATATATGAAAGTTATTACAAGCTTGTGTAAGGGGATTGCAAACCAATGGGAAGAACAATGTTGACATGATGATTTTTCTCCCGAGGTTCACATGCTTGCTAACACGCTATGTCCCCATTAAGACAAGCTCCAAGGTTGCCGTCGGTCCTCTTGCTAGTGGTGACCCGCAAGTCACACTCTCCCATATTGAGTGCTTACCACAAGCTCTAGCACTTGACCTGGCTAGACCACTTGTCGCCCTTCACGTCTCGTTCTACTAGAGTTGCTCTTCATGGCTACCACGGGGCGAGCACAATGCCCCTCACAAAGCTCTTCTCCGGAGCACCGCACAAGCTTCTTGCAGGCTTCGATGGAGACCACCACCAAGCCATCTAGGAGGTAGCAACCTCCAAGAGTAACAAGCACTACCGGCTTGCAAGACGACTACCTAGTGCCACTCGATGCAACCTCATGATGCAATCGCACTAGAATCGCTCACTCACTCGATCGGATGAACACTATCAAGCTCAAGTGAGTTAGAGGGCTCCCAAGCACTCTCAAGCATGGATACAAAGTCACCCAAGGTGCTCAACCACAGCCATGGCCAAGACCCCCTTCTATTTATAGCCCCATGGGCTAAACTAGCCATTACCCCTTCACTGGTCAAAACTCAGGGTGATCGGATGCGCCGGTCAGATCGACCAGACACACCCTGCCAGCGTCCGATCGTGCTACGTCATCCACGTGTCGCTCTGTGTTCAACCGAGGCCACCCGATCTCAACGGTAACTTCACGCGCCAACGATTAAGTTGTGACCAGACCAGCACAGCGAGGATAACCGGGCGCTGCTACGCCTGAGTCCGGTCGTTTCTAGAGAGCTCTCCAAGCCTCTGTTTTATGATCGTACGTGTCTAGTCCACCATGACCGGACGCAGATCAGCGTCCGATCAGCTCTGCACCCGTGCGCCAACTCCAGCGCCGCCTACATCATGGTATGTCACCATGACCGGATGTGGCCACTGTGCATCCGATTACTTCTTCGCCCAACGTTCGGTCACTTGACCGAGACCATGCCTTCTCAAGAACACATGACCGGACTCGCCAGCCAGCGTCCGGTCGCTGAGCTACATAGAGTCCGGTCACTTCTAGTGACCTGTTTCACCTCCTTTTCTTCACCGAGTTGATCCACATCAACTCCAACTTCTTCTCCTTTGTAAATATGCCAACACCACCATGTGTATGTGTGTTAGCTTTTCACAAATATTTTTCAAAGGATTAGCCACTCAACTTGCCATGCCACTCGATCCTAACAACATCGCAAAGTTAGGTCGCTCAGGTGGCACTAGATGACCGATATGCAAACAAGTTTGCCCCTCTTAATAGTATGGCCATCTATCCTAAACCCGGTCATTAACTTCTCTACACACCTATGACCGGTGAAATAAAATGCCCTAGGTTATACCCTTGCGCATTCCATTTCATCTCCTCCAATGTCGATGCAACACATGCACCAACATGATCAACAATGATATGATCCACTTCATATCATCATGTGATCATATTAGTTCATCAATCTTGACTTCACTTGCTTTTCACCATTGCCTTCGTCCATCGGTGCCAAGTCTTGCTTAAGCTTCACCGCCACGCGGTCCATTGCTCCAAAGCCTCCAACTTGCCCTTCACGCTTGCAACCGGTCCATCAAGCCAAGTCATGTCTTGATCTTCTCCACCTTGATCACATGACTCAATGTCATGTCTCATGTGCAATAAGCTCCTTCATCATCACATGTGTGAGCTTTGCAACATCTCCGAGCCATTTCCACCTCCATGGCATATGTTGCTCACACATATGTACCTGTGGACTAATCATCTATGTATCTCACATAAACACAATTAGTCCACCTAGGTTGTCACTCAATTACCAAAACCACACAAGGACCTTTCAATCTCCCCCTTTTTGGTAATTGATGACAACTCTACAAAGATATAGAAATTAAGCTCTTTTGAATTCATGTTGCTTGCCTAAGAAATTTTACCATGTGTAAATGATTTTGGACAAGTACCACAAACCCGATATGGTAGTATTAGCTCCCCCTACATATGTGCTAGAGTGTTTGGTTTGAAGCTTGCACATATGCATAGATTGGAATTGTGGGAGAGTAATTGCTACCAAATGATGCTAAGGTGTATAGAATAAACCTTTAAAGTGTGATACCAATTGGAGTTGCACTTTTAACACCATCCTTAGCACCATGAGTAGCTAGACAATAAAAACACTAGAAACCCCGTGAGATCAACATTATAAGCAAGGTTCTAGTACCACGTGTAAAAATACAAGTCTAGCTACCATCTTATGTATGCTAGTTATCAAATCATCATTCAAGTTCTACAACTAGCATACACAACACAAGCATGCATATCAAATTTAAAAAAATTTATGCAATGCAAGCAAGCACATGACTATGCACATATCAAATGCAACCAATCAAAGTTTATGAGCTTGCTCCTCCTACTTGTGTGCTTCTCTTATCCAAGAATTTTGATCCATCTCTTTTCTTCAATGTTGCTCCCTCTTTGTCCATGTTCATGTCCAACCTCTACTTCTTTGTCTCAATCTCTCCCAAAGCTTTCATATCTTTGTACAATCTCTCCCCCTTTGTCATCAATTTCCATAAAAGGTGTGCTTCTCATTGATGCAAAGGTTTGCATTTGGGGTAGATGGTTGAGGTTTGAATCTTGCATTTTTTATGGACATCACTTGATTGTTGGAATGACACCACTTGTATAGCTTATAGGATCTTTGACCTTGATACCAATTTGTGGGACACCTCCCCCTATGTGATAGCATGGGTCATCCATTTGATACACTTACTCTTGTAGGTGAGAGATGCATTCTTCATTTGATGATCACTTAAAGTTGAGGATCACTTGTGGAACCATCATCTTGCATGATTGATACCATGTGTAGATGTGATACCATTTTGAAAGAATTTGCTACCATGGAACCACTTGTTGGATTTATCAATATAAACCATTTCTTGAACCTTTGCTATCTTCATGAGTACCACTTATAGGATATCACTTGTGAGTTGATCTAGACATCACATGTGAATTCTTGATAAAATACTTGAGTCTAGATACCACTTGAAACAAACTAGATATCTATTTGCATTGTTGTCTTGTGCTTGTACTCTTGTTATTTATCATGAGCTTCTAAGTTGACTTGAACTAAATTGATTTGCCAAAGCTTCCAAGTCCAATTTGAACCAATGACATTCTTCTTCACACCTCTTACAAGGGTTGTCTTGCCAATGTTTGTACTTGTCACTTGTTAGCAATCCAAATTAAATCAAGTACTTGGGTTCACTAGCTCATGAACAAATTCATATACTAACCACTAGATCAACTAATCATTCAAGCAATAGTTATAGGCTATGAATTTAAACATTTCATTTGTTATGCATGATCCTATGAAGCATGTACTATATGCACTAATCACATACTAGTAAGGGATGAAATGATCATACACATTACAATGATACATTTGCTATGTTGGAGTAGAGGATAGTCACATAGATTTCAATTCACTACTCCAATAGCAATGTGAAGTCTAATTATAAGCTTGGTGAAGACCAATCATGAATAATGAAATCTATTCTTCACCCATATGATTTGAAAACCACTAATATGATCAAGTGCACTATCTTATTGTGGTTAGCTTGCTTTATCTTTTGATCACTACTTGCATGAGAGAACTATTTGGAATACCACTTGAATTGCCATGACTAGCTTCTTTTGGGTGTTGCTTGCTTTTCTTGATCAACCCTTTTGATTGCTTCAACTAAGCATCTCAAATGTCTCTCGGATCACCACTTCCATGTTAGCCTTCCAAGTACCATACTTGGTTTACCTACACATAGGTGGTAAGCCCCTACACTAGGGAGAAGTGATCTCTCTCCAAAGAACCATTCTTGACACTCACTTGAAATAGCTTGATTGATTGATCCAAGTGATGGACTTAACTTGATGAGTAGCCTTGATTCCTTCTTTAAATCATTTTCTATCTACTTGTTTAAGTCCTTTTCTTTATTCCAAATGATCTTCAATCATCACTTAGAACTTAAACCTCATCTCCATCTTGAGTTTGATCTTGATCCTCCAATTTGAGTACCAAGTGTGTGCCAAGTACACTTCCACAATCAAATGGCCTTGTACTCTTTTCTTGTCATGCTTCTAGATCATCTCAAAACCAAACATAGGTGCCTCAATCACTTATAAATATGATTCCACCTTGAGGACCTTTCAATCAAAGTGACTCTAAATAAATCCAATAATTGTCACTTTTCTGGCAGATTCTGTACTCTTCAAAGAAAAATATATATCTCCCAAAGTACAGATCTAAATACCACGAAATTTGGTGGAGATGTACTTCTATAAGTTATCTAGCAGCTGTAAAAATTTTAGCTTTATTTGACATCTATATTGCTATCAGATTTCAATTCTTCCACCACTATTATATGCTAAAAACTGCTGCACTATAGCTAACAAGATCCAGTCTAAAACTGAAGCATCTCTTATCCAATTCTCATGAAATTTATACAGCATCTTATACCATAAGTCTAGAACATGTACACCAATTGTTATGCCAATCCAATAAGTTTTGATCACTCAAAAATGGCTAAGATCACAGCTCACTCAGATTTTTAATATAGGACAGATTTCAATCACTTGAGCTATACTTCATCAAATGTGAATCAAACTTGAAACCAACTTATTTGAATACTTTCACAAGACATAAATCCATTCAACCACTCACTAAAAGTTATCTTATAAATTTATCTAACATAAATCAATCCAAACTTGATTACTAATCAATTTATCCATTCAAATATCTTATATGCACCCAAATAAAATGATCAACAAGAGATATACCATAGTTAGCTCATGATCATCCAACTAGCAAGTTTTAACTCAATTATTTGCAAGCCATCAAACATATATATATCCAATAAATCATCCACAACTTAAATATGACACTTGTATGTTGTAGCACTTTTGGACTTTACTCAATTTGTCATGGCATTGGGATAATGATCATCACTTATCAATACTTGTATCAACTACCTAATCAACAAGATGAATACCATTTGAACCAAGCCTCCAATGCCAATGGTACCTACAAACAATCATTCACTTTTTGATGATACCCAAACAAGTTTGGGTCCTCTCAAGTTAGGAGCAACATACTTAGGCATAGCCTTAGTATGAGTAGCGGGATGCTTTGCAATAGCAACCATAGAGGTACCATTACTATCCTTCCTAAGCATAGAATCATCATCAATTGAAATGAGCTTAGGAGTGTTACCTAGGGGATATGAATGTGTCATGTATTGTTCCTTCTCTTCCTTACTCATGTGGTGCTTCCCATTGCCTTGCCTCTCATGGATTGCTTGAGCCTTCTTCTCAAGCTTGGTAGGACACTTAGAGGCAAAGTGTCCCGTATTTCCACACTTGAAGCACTTGATGTGAGCATAAATTTTCTTCTCATCTTGTGTCTTGCTCATCATCATAGCATCTTGAGTTTGCATTGGATGCCTTGCCTTTCCACCCCTTCTAGTTTTCTTCTTCTTCGTCATCAAGTCACAACCATCTTCATGATAGATCTTGACTTGCTCTTGGGGTGTCTTCTCTTGCTCAACTTATGGCTTTGGTTGAGGCTATTCTAGTTGTTTCACCAATTGCTTGGTTGGGCACATTGAGGTAAGATGACCCCAAGTGCGGCACTTGAAGCACTTCACATGCTTGAGCCTCTTTTCTTCTTTTATCTTCTTTAGCTTCTCAATGTTAGGACAACCATTTGCAAGGTGTCCCACTTCATGACACCTGTAGCACATGGTATGAGAGACCTTTGTTTATTGTAGCTTCTTCATCTTTCTTTCTCTCTTTCTTTCGCCCTTTGTCATCTTCTTCTTGAAGCCAAGGCCACACTTGTCACCATAGTTTCTTTGAGTCTTTAACATGTGATCAAAGGTGATTTTTTAGTTGTTGCACCTCTCTAACTTGTTGTTCAAATTCTTCACTTTATTTTTGAGCTCATTGTTCTTCTTCAAAAGGTTAGTCTCACAAGACATAGAAGTAGAACAAGCATCTATATGTGAAGAACATGGCATTTCTAATAAATCATCACAAGAGGTGGATACATGCTTCTTGCCTACATCACAAGGGTTAGCAACAATATGTGATTGATCAATTGACCCATGTGATGAGCTTTCACTAGTTTTAGTTTTTCCATTGGAAACCTCCTTATTGATAAAAGCATGGTCTTGTACCAAGTTATCATGAGCAACACTTAGTTCCTCATGAGCCAATTTTAGCTCCTCATATGAACTAGTAGTAACATAAAGTAGATGCTTTTGTTGTTCACATGTGTTCTTTAGAAAAGAGTTTTCATATTTCAATTTCTCGGTTTTAGCCATCTCTTTTTCTAAAGCTTTGATCATGCAACCATATCTATCTAGAAGCTCCTTATATGAATCAAGATCAATCACATTTGCATTAGATAACTTAGTGTCACCTTATGACATGAAGCAATGTGATGTAGTTGGAGAGCTTGAAGAAACATCACTCTCATAGCCCGAGCATGATCCATCATTATCATCATCAAGTGTGCATGGAGTAGCATCATCATTGGCATCACTTGTAGCATCATCATCAATCTTGTCAAGTGATCTTGTGGTATGATCATCATCATCATCATTTGACCATGAGGTGGAGCAATCTTCCACAATCACCAAATCATGGTCATACTCAACACACTCATGCGCCTCCTTCTTGGGCTCATCCTCATCATCGGAAACCATCCCATATTTCTCATTCAGATAACTCCAAATCTCATGGACGGTCTTCATGTCAATGATCTCTCCAAAGATGTTATCATGCAAAGATTTATACATGATGTTAGTAGCTTGGATGTTGAGATCTAGGCATTTCTCTTATGCTTGAGTTAGATTATCTTCATCCAACATATGAGAAAAGCCTATATCTACCATCCACCACATTTCAAGGCAAATAGACTCAAAATTGCATATCATCCCATTTTTCCACCGTGCAAAGCATGTGCCATAAAAAATGTGTGGACAATCAACATCTAGCCCAAAGTTCGCCATCCTCTTGGGTCGGTGAAGACCACAAACAAGAGACCATGCTCTGATACCACTTGTAAGGTCAAGATGATGGACTAGAGGGGGGGTGAATAGTCCTTTCAAAATTTTAATCGCGTCGGCTAACCGAAACTAGTGCAGAATTAAAACAATCGGTCTAGCCAAGACTACACCCCTCTATTGAAGTTCTCAAGCACCTTATAAAGATCCTAATTAGGCAACAAAGGTGCCGAGTAGCTAGAGCTCACCTATCCAATTCTAGGAGCAAGGTCACATAAACCTATGCCACTAGTATTTTGCACATCGGGGAGCTCCTACACAATTCTAGTAAGCAAAAGCACAAAGCTCCTAAACTCACTAGCAATGCTCAATAACAAGGCAACCAATGCCAAATTAGAGAGTGCAAAAATTTAGCTACACAAACTAAGCAATGTGACTAACAACGTTACACAAACCAAATTAGTCACGCAAGAGAGCTACTTCTATGCTACACAAGCAAGAAGGTAACCTATGAGCTACACAAGCTAACTAATTACAAGAGCAATAATACAAGCACAATGTATATGAAAGTTATTACAAGCTTGTGTAAGGGGATTGCAAACCAACGGAAAGAACAATGTTGACATGGTGATTTTTCTCCCGAGGTTCACGTGCTTGCCAACATGCTATGTCCTCGTTGAGATAAGCTCCAAGGTTGCCATCGGTCCTCTTGCTAGTGGTGATCCACAAGTCACACTCTCCCACGTTGAGCACATACCACAAGCTCTAGCATTTGACCTAGTTGGGCCACTTGTCGCCCTTCATGTCTTGCTCTACTAGAGTTGCTCTTCGTGGCTCCCGCGGGGTGAGCACAATGCCCCTCACAAAGCTCTTCTTCAGAGCACCGCACAAGCTTCTTACGGGCTTCGACGGAGACCACCACTAAGCTATCTAGGAGGTGGCAACCTCCAAGAGTAACAAGCACCACCGGCTTGCAAGACGACCACCTAGTGCCACTCGATGCAACCTCATGATGCGATCGCATTAGAATCGCTCACTCACTCAATCGGATGAACACTATCAAGCTCAAGTGAGTTAGAGGGCTTCCAAGCACTCTTAAGCATGGATACAAAGTCCCCCAAGGTGCTCAACCACAGCCATGGCTGAGACCCCCTTCTATTTATAGCCCCATGGGCTAAACTAGCCGTTACCCCTTCACTGGGCAAAACTCGGGGTGATCGGACGTGCCGGTCAGATCGACCGGACGCACCCTGCCAGCGTCCGGTCGTGCTATGCCATCCACATGTCACTCTACGTTCAACCAGAGCTACCCGATCTCAACGGTAACTTCGCACGCCAACAGTTAAGTTGTGATCGGACGCAGCACAGTGAGGATGACCGGACGCTACTACGCCTGAGTACGGTCATTTCTATAGAGCTTCCCGAGCCTCTGTTTTGTGATCGAACACGTCCAGTCTACCATGACCGGACGTAGACCAGTGTTCGATGAGCTCTACGCTCATGCGCCAACTCTAGCGCCGCCTACATCACGGTACGTCACCATGACCGGACGTGGTCACTGTGCGTCCGGTTACTTCTTCGCCCAGCGTTTGGTCACTTGACCAAGACCATGCCTTCTCAAGAACACATGACCGGACTCGCCAACCAGTGTCCGGTCACTGCACTACGTAGAGTCCAGTCACTTCTAGTAACCTATTCCACCTCCTTTTCTTTACCGAGTTGATCCACATCAACTCCAACTTCTTCTCCTTTGTAAATGTGCCAACACAACCAAGTGTACACCACCATGTGTATGTGTGTTAGCTTTTCACAAACATTTTTCAAAGGATTAGCCACTCAACTTGCCACGCCACTCGATCCTAACAACATCACAAAGTTAGATCGCTCAGGTGGCACTAGATGACCGATATGCAAACAAGTTTGCCCCTCTTGATAGTACGACCATCTATCCTAAGCCCGGTCATCCACTTCTCTACACACCTATGACTGGTGAAATGAAATGCCCTAGGTTATACATTTGCCTTGCGCATTCTATTTCATCTCCTCCAATGTCGATGCAACACATGCACCAACATGATCAGCAATGATATGATCCACTTCATATCATCACATGATCATATTAGTTCATCGATCTTGACTTCACTTGCTTTTCACCGTTGCCTTTCATCCATCGGCACCAAATCTTGCTTAAGCTTCACTGCCACGCGGTCCATTGCTCCAAAGCCTCCAACTTGCCATTCACGCTTGCAACCGGTTTGATGTAGACAAGGCCCGATCTTCTAATAGGTATGATAGAATCGATTGGTGGAGACTCAATGTTCACCATCTAGGCTTTGAACCAAGACTGATTTGGACCCTCGCAACCATTACACCACTGCTCCGTTGGTTATCAACCATGCGAACGCGATTGACCTCGCCGAGAAGGCTTTCCTACAAGCGAATCAAGAATACAAGCAAGAACAGGATGAACGCAATTTGAAATTGCAAATAAATATGAGGATTGTGATAGCAAGAAGGAGTTCAAGTCTTTATTTGAAAGGACTAATCACCATAGGTGAATAAGATCAAGAACTGGGGCCCTAGTTCATAGCAAGCAGCCTTGGCGACACAGTTGCAGTAAAACAATGTCTGTTTCACAAGGAAATGAAGAACTAAATAAAACCCAAACCCTAAGGAGAGCAACAGCTACTAATTATAGAGCCCCGGATGTCACCACCCCTAGACGCGCCCCCGAATGGGCCCAAATATGATACACGGTCCAACGGACCAAAAGACGGTGTCACAGCACCCTGGCAGATTCTGGACGCTGATTTGTTTTGATGATTCTTGTTGATTCCGAAGGGCTTTTGATGTGAGACCACTTGCATTGGCTTCCTTATCTAATTAGGTTTCCATCCATATGTGAATCATCAAAAACGGAGCCTAGACGTGCCCATGTGACTAGTTTTATGACATACTGGTCCTATAACTCGAGATAGGCTCAAACTTGATTTAGGCCTCCACCTTGGTGACTCGAACTGGATGAGCTTCGGGCCTCCTTCTCGATTAGGACACCCTCGCTAATCTCTTCATCCTCCATCTCCAAGCATGGTCATATGCATGGAGCTCATGTCCTTATCATGGTCCATCAAGCCAAGTCATGTCTTGATCTTCTCCACCTTGATCACATAACTCAATGTCATGTCTCATGTGTAATAAGCTCCTTCATCATCACATATGTGAGCTTTGCAACATCTTCGAGCCATTTCCACCTCCATGGCATATGTTGCTCACACACATGTACCAGTAGACTAATCACCTGTGTATCTCATATAAACACAATTAGTCCACCTAGGTTGTCACTCAATTACCAAAACCACACAAGGACCTTTCAGGACAGCCATGAACTTTGTGTAACATGGACACCTAGGATGGCATGGTAGGTTTTGTGGAACCTGACCACCTCGAACATAAGGGTCTCTATCCTGTAATTGGTCAGATCCCTGAAGGTGATGGGTAGATTGATCTACCCAAGTGGCACGGCCTGCTTTCCTAGCACGATGCCATGGAAAGGTGCCCTGATCGGCCGGATGCGCGCTCAGTCGATGCCCATGGCATTAAGCATCTCAGTGTACACGATGTTGAGGCTGCTGCCTCCATCCATTAGCACCTTGGTGAGCCACTTCATGCCGATGATTGGGTCAACCACGAGCGGATATCTTCCCGGCTGTGGGACGCTTTCTAGGTGGTCGGTCCGATCAAAGGTTATGGCGGACTCCGACTATCAAAGGAAGGTAGGTGCGGCCAGCTTGGCCGTATTGACCTTGTGGTGCGTAAGCTTCTGGCAGCACTTGGAGTCATAGGCCATCAACCCTCTAAAGATCATGAGGCAGCCATCCCGCGTCAGAAATCTATTGTCCTTCCCCTCGGTGTCGTCTACGGACGACTTGGGCTCCTTCCTATGCTCCCCCTTGTTGGAGCCTCTGGACAAGAACCACTTCATGAGGATGTAGTCCTTGTATAGGTGCTTAACAGGGAAGGCATGGTTCGGGCATGGCCCTTCGAGCAGCTTCTCAAAGTGGTCTGGGGTAGCCATGGTGGGCTTCTGGCCCCCCTTGCGGCCAGCGGTGGCCACGAGCGAGCCCTCATGTCGCTGCTTATTCTTCTTCTTACTGGGATGGTTGGAGGCGCCTTCGCCGGTGTCCTTGTCCCGCTTAGCCTTACCTTTGAGGCGGTTGAAAATTGCCCCGACCGCCTCCTTGCCCGAGGCATGGCTGGTGGCGATGTTAAGGAGCTTCTTGGTGGTTCGTGGGCCCTTACGTCCTAGCTTGTGAACTAGGGACTCATAGGTGGACCCAGATAGGAAAGCTCCTATGATGTCGACGTCGGCGACATTGGGTAGCTCGTTGCACTACCAGGAGAAGCGCCGAATGTACCCACGATGAGTTTCCCCGGACTTCTATCGGTAGTTTTTGAGATCCCATGGGTTCCCAGGACATGCGTATGTGCCCTAGAAATTTCCCACAAGGATCTCTTTAGGTCTGCCCAACTTTGGATTCGATTGGGCGGAAGGTGTTCCAACCATGTTCGTGCCGAAATGGCTATGAACAATGGAAGGTTGTGCATAATGAAATCATCATTATTCGCTCCACCAGCTTGGCAAGCAAGTCGATAATTTCAAGCTACAGTCTAGGGTTCATTTCCCCAGAGTATTTTAGGATGTTGGTCGGTGATCGGTACCGTGGTGGGAAGACGGCATTGTAGATGTGTCGGCCAAAGGCCTAAGGTCTTAGCAAGTTGGGGCTCAGGCTTTAGTCCTCGCCACTATCATAGCATCTGCCACAATGAGGGTGGTAGCCATGGCTAGCCTCCTCCCTCGCATCGCCATGGGTACACCTACGGGTGTCGAGGGTGTCGCGCGCGTCATGGTGGAGACCAAGACGCTCATGCACCTAGACCATGGTGCGTGGCCTGTCGCCTTGCTATGCCTGGTGGACTAATACATCCTTGTCAGGTCGCTCTAAGGTCGTGCACTGGCTGGCATCGAGCTCGCATCATCAGGATAGTGAGCTCTCAGCCTGCTGCGCCACCACACGCTCGAGTAGCATGCAAATCTCACAATGGGCCCAATGATCCTCTGGTGTCGTGGGCCCCGGAAGCTCCTAGAGCAAGGCCACCATAGCAGCGATGTTCTAGCTTGCCCGAGTGAAGTGTGGGAGGGCTTCGTCGTCCTCGATGATCCTCTAGTTCACATCATAGGCCACGGTGCGTGCACGGCCACCATCTCTGTGGTGCTCAATCTCTCATTTGAGCTCCGTGTGTTCCTGCTCGAGCTGGAGTCATGCTTCCTTGAGCTCTTGGTGTGGGGCCTTCAGCTGCTCTACCCGTAGGTGAGGTGGGGCCCCTGCATCCCCCTCGACCTCATTATCGAAGCCATTCATTGGGGTATCCTCTCCCTCGTGGATGCTTTCAACATACCCCTCGAGGGTACCTGCCATGAAACATTCATGAGAGGGGTGATGGTTCCCCCTACTGGAGTCAGAGTTGGAGGGCGACTCCGATTCTCCTGTGAGGAGGTCATGGAAAGATTCTACAACATATTTGATCACCCCCATGAACTCATCATTCGTGGGGGATGGGGGCAAGCGTTGCACCACAAGGTGGCCAATGGTCTTGGCGGCATTGCACAGACCGGACGGGAGCGCTGTCGGTGTGACAGAACTGCCCAATTTATACAAGATCAAGTACGGTTGTCCCCGCTAACACGTTGACACGCGCATACTTTCACTTATATAAACCCGGTAGTCCGCCGAGTGTCACGCAGGACCTCGGTAAATCAACATCACAACCAAGATCGCGTGATTAAGCAAATACACATCACATACGTAGAGTTGCAGCGGAAATAATATTACAAATGGTTTCACAAATAATAGTATAAGTTTGGGTTTCAAAACCGATTAGTGAAAACAACATTTGCTTTCAAAGGATTACATTGATATAAGTTCCAAATACATTGCTAGCATAAGTGACATCCTCAGACAAAAGCATGTAGATGAGAAGTGAATATAGAGTCACCGAGCCCACCGGTGGTTAGCCACCATCCTCAGCAGGTCAAAACCTTACCTGCAACATGGTGGGATAAACCCTGAGTACTCGAATGTACTCAGCTAGACTTACCCGTCATAACCAGAAATAAAATTGACTCCAAGGAGTATGCAAGGCTTTATAAGTGGATGTAGCTTGACAACATTTTGCATAAAAAGCGATTAACTCAATTATACAATTATAATTCTGTCATCAAGTTAATTAGAACTATCCATCTCTAGATTAGCAACTATCCTGTGCCAAACATGTGGTATATCTTTTTAGAGCATACAATAGTAACCATAGCAGGTATAGTAATTCCATGTTTATCCGAACCATCACATTCCATAATACAATTACTACGATGTTGGGACTAGCCAAGTTTCTCACTATCCGGGAGAGACGGCGATTCGAATCGATTTCAACCAGCTAGGAATTTATTCCTAACACAAACCCAGGCAGACCCGATCAATGGTCACCTTAGGTCACCTTTGGTACAACTCAGGTCCACATTTCGCGGGTCCGTACCGCGCCGCACAATCTGGGACACCAGATGCCAGGACGTTCAGGCCTAGCCTGCCCTTGGGCTCAGTCTGATCGCCCCCCGCAAGGAGCGCACAACAGAATGGGTCCCGACTGAGTTGAGCTACTCGGCTTCATGGTCGGAACGAGTTATCCGGCCAGCTAAGTGATAGGCATGCGTTCAATCTTGTCAGAAGCGCCAACAACGGTACGGCCCTTAATCGACACAGACGGAATCACATGAGTCAACCTACACATAGACTCCGCCCGGCCTCGATTTACTTTTACCCCATGGTTCTTTTCCACGATAGAAAATATAGCCAACCGTGCTCCGGTATCCACCTATATCTCGCAGGTGACAGGATATCACCCGACTTCTACCGGTCTAAGCATGGCTAAGCATATATTCGATCCTGGACCTATGCCGGTTAAAGGTGTAATATCTGGACAAGAAATTTATATGCATCAAGTGGTTCCATTCAACTCTTATAACCTAATGCATCAATCATAAGTACTTAAGTAATCATTTGTAAAATACTGGGAGACTTAAAATACTCCGGGGCTTTCCTGGGATCCGACACAAGTCAATTCAGTTAGCTTGCACCGACTTGGTGACATCTCCGGTCCTAGCACTTGCTTAGTCCTTCCATCTTCGGGATAGATCCACCAAACTCAATCTTTGAGTTCGGCTCCACATCACATCCTTCACGTGGTTTATCTAGCGTACCTAAATGAGATGCAAGATGCAGGTGTATGAATACATGGAAGTGCAATAGATAATGCAGCGCATGCAGTAAGTTTAACATGCACAAACACTTCGCATTGCTTACTTTAAATATCGCACAATTTATAATGCCACGATAGCAAAGAAGATGACAACACCAAGCATGACACAAGTTTCCCAAGATCTCAGGTACTCTAACTCAACCATCATCAAAGGTATGAGCCACACTTAGCAATATACAAGCAAACAACTATAATTGGAATCTGTCAATTTCTGGACATGCAAACAGCAGCTACAAGATTTAGCTATAACTGGAGTTACACAAATCCAAATGACTTGCAAGAAGACATTCTGGAAAGCTTATGAAATTTTCGACAATTAATATTTAATCATCTTAGCATGATTCTCAAGTTAACTAAGTCAAATATACCCATTTACAGAAACTGGTCTAAACAAGACAGAGAGTAATCAATTGTATAACCCAACTTTAAACAATTGTAACTCTTAAACTACTTGGCCAAATGACACCACATTTTAACAGCAGATAGATACATGAATTATATACAACTTTCTTATTATCATCTAGGTGTGATTCAAATCCTAACTAGATCAAACACTAGCATCTTTCAGATCTGCTCTGAATACAATCAAAACTTGACAGAAGACTTAAAAGTCATGTAACTCCTAAACTATCAGGCCTATGGTCTTACAATTTGAACACAAGCAAGATTATGAAACTTTCTACAACTTTTGTATTCACTACAACCATAGCAAACATCATTTATACTATGAAAATAATTGCACAAGCAAAACTGCAAATCTAGCCCAACAGCAGTGGTATAGAAAACTGATAGCAGCTTCAGAGAAGCATAACTGGAGTTCTAGACCTCCAACAAACATGAACCATAACTTTTTGAAAAGCTTAGGAAGTTACCTACAACTTTTTTATTCTCATATTAAGATGATTCTACAGTTAGAAGGGTCAATTAATCCAATAATTGCATCTCTATCCAAAACATAGACAGAAACTGACATGCCACTTTAAACAGCTATAAATGGAGTTATATATGTCCAATAAATGTGGTTCTAGACTTTTTAGAAAGCTTATCAAATTCTAAACAACTTTGTTGTAAACACCTCAAGCTAATTATACTATTAAGAAGGCCTCACAGTAAGAACAAGGAAACCCCTCTCTGGGTTTGGGCAGAAACAGCCACTGATATTCAAGCAATTATAACTCAAGATCTACTTAACCAAAATTTATGATATTTATCTTTTTGAAAAGCTTAAGAAAAGTAATAAAACTCATGTATTTTCATCAAGTCATGATTCATAACTTAACTAAGCCAATTAATTCAATCATGCGGACCTATTCAGAATAGGGACAGAGCAACACAGTGAATTTGTTATTTTTATAACTCTCAAACCATCAAACCTAAACTCGTGAAATTTTTACCAGACATCAAACATCACCAGAGTAATACTCCATAAAAATTTCACATTTATTTGAGCACCACAACTGCAGTTATGAAAAAGACAAGACATGACAAGTATTAAGAACCTACCTGCATAAATATAATTTTACAGCAAACTATTTAAACTAAAACATGTCATATTATAGATCTATTGCATAGACAATTTCACAAGGATTCCAAAAAGTCCTAATTTACCATTTTACAATTTTCCTACAAATTACTACGAATTTTCAAAGTGGATCATTCAAATCTGCCTAAATTAAAGAAAAGAGATTTAAATCTTTCATCAGGGACCCTGCAGAAAATATAAATCAAACATCAGCGAAGAGGTCCTTTAAGCACTATTCAAATGAGTCAAGGACTTTGCAGTTTGGCCCTTGGACTTGCTCTAATTGTTGCGCGAAGCCCCTCTTCTTCTTCAAACTGAACCGAGCAGAGGACACGTCGGAACCGGCCGGTGGCCGATTCGGCCGGCTAGAGAGGGGCACCGGCGGCCACAGAGGGGAGGCGCTGGGGCTTGTCCACGGAAAGCTATGGCCACGCCTGGCTCTAGCCGGCCAAGCCGCAGGCAGCAGCAGTGTAGCGGCTGAGCAGCTTCCGGACGTCACTACCATCAGCGGCAGCCTCGGTGACGGCGGCGAGCTCGGCCGGAGAAGAGACGGCAGCGGAGGAGCACCGTGGGAGGAGGCGAAGACGGAGCCGGCAGCGGCCTTAACTGGGCGACTATGCGAGAGTGGCCGGCGGTGATGGAGCTACAGCAGCAGCATGGTAGCGGCAGGTGCCGGTTGGGAGAGAGAGCAGGAGAAGGGAGGGGAAAGGAGAGGGAGAGAGTGGAGAGGGCAGGGGAGCTCGGGTCTGCACTTATGCACATTAAGGAGGCGAGCTGGCGAACGGGCGCAGCACAGCGGAGGCCACGCGGCAGCGAAGGCGAGCGAGTGCAACACACGGCAGCGAAGGCGAGCGAGTGCACTGTCGGTACTGTTCATCAAATTCAAATCTCCAATTCTACCTCAAAAATACAACTGAAACTCATATTTCGTGCCTCCGTAACTCCTAAACCGCGACGAGTTAGCAAAAACTCTATTAATAAAAGTTATAGATCTACATACCATCTCCAACTTTTCTTAAGTGATCTTGGTCTAATTCGCAAAGGATATCAAGTTGCATCGTCACAAAGTCAGGCACATCGAAACTGTAAACTCTCTTTGACTTAGAAATTTTTCCTAAGTTCCAAAACAGTACCATGTTGATTATTGTGAGCTCTAAACGACCAAGTTAAGCACTGAATTAGCTCATGACCCAAAAATAAAAGTTGTTTATATAATCAAGTACTACAACTTTGCTTAAGGGTGCACTACCATGCAAACAAGGTAAGCCATATTTCAAACCAGGTCAATGTAGCATCACGGTAAAGCTTAAATTAGAGCTCATGACCGATTGAGGCGTTTTCTTGACCTTTTCTCAACACGAACCCTTCATGACTTTTGTTGTAGATTTCAATTTGAGTCGTTTGGGTAATGTAGCAAGGTTTGGTTGACGATCTATAATTCCATTCACTTAATAAAGCAATCCAAGAAAGATTATAACTTATCATTTCATGTAACTTTTTGATTCCAAACTTCACGAAGCTTTTCCAATCATCCATGTGGGTGGAAATTGATGTGAGGCACATGAAAGAAGTAGATCCAACATTACTCAAGCATACTTTTTGGAAAGGGCAACATGTAAGCAATGGTGCATGGTCCAAGTTTAAGTGGTCGCTCATTTTGTAGATTTGATCTTGAAACTTTCATCACCACTTAACATGTCATGTTTGAGTTTAAACCCATTGCTTAACTGGTGACAAACACCTGGGGTGTTACAGTCGGGGCACTCTAAATTAGGTATTTCGGGGGAAAGTGGCTCTCCTCCAGCAAGCTGCGTCATGACGATGGCGAACGAGAAGGTGAGGTGGCCTAGGTCCTCCCGGGACGGTTAGGGTCCTAGGAAGGCACCAAGCTAGCGTTCTAGCTTCCCGTAATTGAAGCCAAGGAGCTGGTCGCTCCTGGGGGCGTGGGCCCGTCGGTGCGTGTAGCTGTAGCTCCTCAAGCGCCTCGGCGATCGCGTTGAGGCCGGTAGAGTGGAGAGGTTGGACGGCAATTGGAGCCTACACCAACTCTCCCCCCGTCGTGACGATGAAGTCCAGGTTCTCAAAGCGCACGTGCACACCTGGGACCCAGCTGATGCCGTGACTAGCCATCTGAGGCCTGATGTGGATGTCAGGATGCGTAAAAAGCCCCTACCTGGCGCGCCAACTGTTGGTGTTTCGAGTTACCAACTAGTAAATTTCTAGTATTGCGCGTCTGGCTTGGATGGTGTGCTTAGAGGATATGAGGTTTATACTAGTCCGGGCAGAAAGTCCCTATGTCTAGTTCATCGTTGTTGCTCATGTTATTAGCACTGAAAGTTTGTAGTAGGGGTTACAAATGAGCGAGAGAGAGAAATGTCCCAAGTCTCTGATGTGCATGTGCTCCTAAGGCATTTTAGGGCATGTGTTTTGATGTCTATAGCCATGTAGAGTGGTGAACCACCGTCCCCCCACTGAGGGCATCCTGCTTCCCCTTTTATAGATGAAGGGGAAGAGTAGGTTACACAGAGAGAAAGAGGGAGAAGAGCTAAGGAGAGGAAGGCTTCTAGGACCATTAGGACTTTCTTCTCCTTTATGTGCGTCCCGCCAACACTGTAGATGGTGATAGGGACGGCTCCATGATGGGTGCATGTTCACCGCTGATGCCATGCTCCGGTGTTGTCAGCGGGTCGTGACGTCCCATTTCGTCCCAATAGGCGACGCGGCGAACTAGCGTGCTGGTCAGCGGCCATACAGGGAGTAGGCATCATAGTGACCATGCATTCATCACTATTGATGATGTGAGTTCCTTGGAGTGACATGTCGCTGGCATGGGTCATGTTGAGATGTGTCCGCTCCCTGCACGATGCTAGAAGTTTGACCTTGGGTTGTACTTTCTAGCCCATAGTGGTTGGTGGTGGTATGGGCTTCTGTCAGGAGCCGCGACTAAGAGGTCGGGCGAGGCAGAGCCCCTGACCCAGTGGTTGGGCGAGGCAGGGCCCCCGACCCAAAGGTCTGGTGAGGCAGAGCCCCCGACCCAAAGGCCAGGCGAGGTTTGGCCCTCAACCTAGAGGCTAGGCCAGGCAAGGCCCCCGACCTAGAGGTCGGGCAAGGCAGAGCCCTCGACCCAGAGGTTGGGCAAGGTGGAGCCCCCCCAGAGAACGGGTGAGGCGGAGCTCGCGCACCTGGGGTCGGTTGGAGCTATAGTCACGCTCTTGACTGCTCTGATGAATCAATGTTGATGACCATTAGCTCATCTTCGGGTACCCTTGTATTGGTCCTCGACACTTGGCTTAGAATCTGGATCTCCACAAGGAAAAAGACAAGATACACATCTAAGGGATTAAGGGCGAGAGGGGTTGTATGGGCAGTATAACTTGGAGAAGATGACAACGTCGTGGGCAGAGACGGTGGACTTCATGAAGGATTTGGGCAAGGACGAGGTGGATCCAAACACCACGAGGGCGATGAACGCGGTAGCTACCGCCACCACCCCGATCCACTGACCCAGCAACGCCACCATCATGATACTCGCCGCTAGTGCAGTTGAGATGTAGGAGTACAGAGACAAGGAGATTTTTGATAGAACCAAAGAACACAGTGGTTGGGACTAGTTTTCTTTCTATATAAAGTGTACTACTAGTAATTTGCGCGCGTTGTGATAACACCTTTATGATTTCATCACATGGGATTGCGGACAGAGAGATGTCTGGGATTAAAACCATTAGACGTTAGTAGCATAACTTCTAACATAGCCAAGGTAAATGTTCAAAGGCACAAGCTTAGTACACACCGATACATTGATCCTAAGGTAGTACATTGGAAGTATGGGATCACAATAGCCATCACATGTGGGATAGAAATAGGAGTTCCTAGGGGATGCTACCAAGCCATGGCGGCATGGTGCTTTTCTAGTTTCGGTTGGATATGTCAGCACCGTCAGACTCATAGGTTGGAGTGGGCGAGAAGGCTACTTAAATTAACACAACAGATGTTACTTTTTTAGCTACATAAGAATCTGATATGTACTACTGTAAATGAAAATGCATTAGGAGCTATATAGCTTGGTTCGGAGTTGTACCCTTGGTTTCAAAGCAACGACTGTAGCTTGTAATTTTGTTGTCAGTGTTTCAATGGTGGTGGATTAAACCGACGCCATAATAGCTTGGCCACTGTATATTAGAGAGAATAGTGTCTTGGCATGTGATGAGGGCGTAGCCGATAGTATATGCATGCTAAGTGGCTAACTAAAAGAATAGAGCAACACTCTAAGATATGGTGTATAGGGTCTAAGTGACATCACCTTCGTGCTGTTGTCTGTAGGATTCGTCAAGAGCCTCTCTATCCACATTGAATTCATCCGCTGTTAGAAATTCAAGGAAAAGCATGCATTGAATCAACGTCAAAAAAGCATGCATTGGAGCTAAGTATTAGGAACTATGGTATGCATCATCGACATGAATATTGTGGTGTTACATGTGTCCAAAAAACACATACAACCAGAATTATTAGATGTTTTGTCGCCATCCTTGAAGTCTAGTGGTGCTTCAGAAAGGTGCGTGGAGTGTGATAATTGTCATCCTAGGCATCATAAGATGTCTAATTAAACCACTAAAAGAATAGTATACCAGAAACAACAACAACAAAACAACAAAGCCTTCAAATCCCAAACAAGTTGGGGTAGGCTAGAGTGAATAGCTATTTTCCAAGCACTCCTATCTAAAGCTAAGTCTTTGGGTATATTCCATCCTTTCAAGTCTCCTTTTATTGTCTCTACCCAAGTCAACTTCAGTCTTCCTCTGCATCTCTTCACGTTATAGGATTCCACTATGCACCAGTGCCTCTGGAGGTCTCCGTTGGACATGTCCAAACCATCTCAACCGGTGTTGGACAAGCTTTTATTCAATTGGTGCTACCCCTAATGTATCACGTATATCATTGTTCCTAACTCGATCCCTTCTTGTATGACCGCAAATCCAATGCAACATACGCATTTTCACGACACTTATTTGTTGAGCATGTCGTCTTTTCGTAGGCCAACATTCTGCACCATACAACATAGCAGGTCTAATCACCGTCCTATAAAACTTGCCTTTTAGCTTATATGGTACCCTTTTATCACATAGGACACCAGATGTTTGGCGCCACTTCATCCACCCTGTTTTGATTCTATGGCTAACATCTTCATCAATATCCCCGTCTCTCAGTGGCATTGATCCTAAATATCGAAAGATATCCTTCCTAGGAACTACTTGACCTTCCAAACTAATATCTTCCTCCTCCCAAGTAGTAGTGCCGAAGTCACATCTCATATACTCAGTTTTAGTTCTACTGAGTCTAAAACCTTTGGACTCCAAAGTCTCTCGCCATAACTCCAGTTTCTGATTCACTCCTGTCCGGCTTTCATCAACTAGCACTACATCATCCGCGAAAAGCATACACTAAGGGATGTCCCCTTGTATGTCCCTTGTGACCTCATCCATCACTAAGGCAAACATATAAGGGCTCAAAGCTGACCCTTGATGTAGTCCTATCCTAATCGGGAAGTCATCCGTGTCTCCATCACTTGTTCGAACACTAGTCACAACATTGTTGTACATGTCCTTAATGAGCCCGACGTACTTCGTTGGGACTTTATGTTTGTCCAAAGCCCACCACATAACATTCCTTGGTATTTTATCATAAGTCTTCTCCAAGTCAATAAAAATCATGTGTAGGTCCTTCTTATTCTCCCTATACCGCTCCATAACTTGTCTTATTAAGAAAATTGCTTCCATGGTTGACCTTCCGGGCATGAAACCAAATTGGTTCATAGACACCCGCGTTATTGCTCTCAAGTGATGCTCGATAACTCTCTCCCATAGCTTCATAGTATGGCTCATCAACTTAATTCCTCGGTAATTAGTACAACTTTGAATATCCCTTTATTCTTGTAGATTGGTACCAATATACTTCTCCACTCGTCAGGCATCTTGTTCGATCAAAAAATAGTATACCATAAAGGCAAGCAGAAATCAAAACATCATAAAATTGGCATCCTAGGCATCATATAATGAAATATATTATCAGTAAAGGGAACAAATGGCTTACGCTGCAAACATAATAAGGTTGACTTTAAAACATTTTTAAAGGGAAAATACAGTTTCAATCTACACAGTAGAAAGGTATATAAAAATTTGGAAATCAGGCTACAAAATGTATGCAAGGACATCAAACAGAAGATAAAGCAATAATTTGTACAATAAACTGAGAACGTAACACTAAAGACTTTACAACTAGGAAGATAAATAAGAGATAGAAGAGTTGATATTAACACAAAAGGCAGCCATAATTACCCAATGATAGAATAGTTAGGTAACACAACTTATATTACGATCAGTCTACGTCTGTTGCCATTTGAAATCTCTGAATCACCGAGTAGAAGCATTGAATCACCGATACTAATTAGATATCTAGAAAGGCATGAGACGATGCATTAACATTACTGTGTTTTGTAAGTGCATAGTTAATTGTCAACTCTAGAATAAGGCAAGTCAGAATACCATTGAGCAACATTGTTTTAGTTTGCTACCATACAAGCATAGATACATGAAACTTTTTTCCACAATAATTAGGGGACATGTATCTTACCAGGAATTATCAAAGCAATAAATATACACTAGTATAGTGCCCATGCTAACGCTACGGCTTTATTCAGGGATGTACATGGAAACAACAAAACAACGATTTTTGTTTCTAGAGTTCAACTTTCACACAATTGTATATGACCATGTATATACAATCCGAGAAACACTTACATGTAACAAGGCATAATAAAGTTATTTCTCGCATTAACCATATAATTTACAATCTACCTAAGTCCTTAAACATGTCTTAGAGATCTTCATGGCCACTTCATGCAAACTTCATCCCAAATAATCAAAGATGTCATACCAAGCTTCTTAAAGTAGATATAGCTTCTTAAAGTAACTCTATAATTCACTTTTGATAAATGAAAGAAAAAATTGTATTTGATCTTTTTTAAAATTAAATAGTAGATATAGTCATAAATATATGTGTGTAACCGTGATGGATATTTATCTGGTTGTTCCTCAGTTTCTCCCTCTCTCCCATCCTGTTTTTCTTTCTTCAGATGATTTTCAGGTATTAGAAAGCTAACTAATGAAAATTATTGGACAAAAGAAAAAAAGCATTTCTTCTTGGCATAATCAACTGATTTATCAAGTAAGTTTTAAGTACTCCATCTGTTTTAAATTGTAAGTCGTTCCAGCTTTTCTAGATACATACTCCCTCCATTCCAAATTATAAGTCGCTTTAACTTTTTTGGTTCATCCATTTTGCTATGTATCTAGACATATTATTATATCTAAATGCATAACAAATTAGATGTACCAAAAAATCAAAGTGACTTATAATTTGGAATGGAGGAAGTAGTTTTTATTATGTATATAGACATAATGTATATTTAGGTGCATAGCAAAAGCTATATATCTAAAAATTAGAAACAAACTAATTGTCTCTAGCTTGCGTGTTCTATTTCATAATGGCCTTTTATTTTCATAATCACGTGTCAAGTCGGTTCGTTTATTTTGTAAACTCGGTCGGGCGTGTAGTGTATTACTTTTGTAACACAGTGGTCTAACTCCTCTCTTTGGAGGATGAAACAGGATATTTCTTCTATTTTTTTAAAAAATAGGCAAAACCAAATGTGCTAAACCTCTTCATCGATCTCCTCTCTGTGGGCCCGAACTGTAAGTAACCCGTTTTGCTTTCTTGTCCGCCGTTGGTATTTTATGAGAAGAAAGGGGTAGACCTATCCAGGTTTAGCCACGCTGCAGATGCTCCACTGCTCCTACTGACGCGTGGGGTCACCAAACTAGGTCCCACGTGTTCTTGATAGAAACATGTGAGTGGGTATGTTGGCATGTCTGTCGCCATTCCTTATTGACGCAATACCAGAACGACACGGAGAGTTTTGGAAGGGGCGCATCAGATGGGGCCGAGTTCAGCGTGGGTTTTTCCATTATAATGACAATTCTAGAAATTGCCTTGATTAGAGTCACGGATCCCTCCTTTCTATTTGCCATGACTAACTTTCATATTTACCTTTGAAAGCATCTAGGCCCCTAGTAGGTTTTTGGTGATTAATGACAATACATGATTACTGTGACTAACGTGTGTTTTGCAGAAACAATTGAGTTAGGTCACGGTAATGGAGATCGATTGGGCAATTATGGTTGTCATGCCCCTACGATGGAAATCGTTTTGGTTTTCAAAGGATGGACGACAAGGTTAAGGATGGACTAGTTCTAAGTGTCGATTGGAGTTGGAGAGACACTTAGAGTAGTTTAGGACTTTGTTTTTCCTTTGGCCGTACTATTAAGGGAGGTATGAATGGGTAGCTTGACCTATGTGAGTCTAGTGAGTTAGATATGGTGCACACTTGTTAAAACTAGCACTAGGTAGCTCCACAACAGCCCTTTGATCCAATGGAGCAAACTTCATTCACATATGTTCAAGAGTTGGAAGTGAATGGAGGGTCAAATACTGACCGGACGATGGCTCTAGTATGACCGGACGCTGGCTCAGAGTCCGGTCAGTTCATTTGACCAAGGTGAAAGCGTCTAGAAGTAACCGGACGCTGTGAGGTCATGCCACCGGATACTGAGGTCCAGCGTCCGGTCGACTCCAGTAAGGTCCCAAAGAGGGAGAATCCTGATTGGACATGTCCGATCAATGCTGACCGGACGCTGATCAGGTTCCGGTTACTGATCGAACGCTGCTCAGTAAATGACCGGACTCTAGAGGTCCAGCGTCTGGTTGACATCAGTAAGGTTCCAATGAGGGAAAAACATGACCGGACACGTCCGGTCAGTGTTGATCGGACGCTGCCAGCGTCCGGTCAACTCATAACCACTGGAGCTCAGGGTATACTGACTAGTGCGTCCGATCACCTCGCAGAGGCACATAACGGTTCGTTTTTCAGCCGGTGTTATAAATACAACCTCCGCTCGTGTGTGGGGGTACTTTTGCTCATTCCAACAGCTGAGAAACACCTTTGAGAGTGCCAAGAAGAGCAAGGTCCTAGTGAGGTGATTGAGATTTGAGAATCCCAAAGAGAGCCCTCATTAGTGAAGATCAAGAGTAGCAAAGTGTGCATCCACCTTCTCATTAGGCTTGTCGTGGTCAAGTGAGAGTTCGTGCTTGTTACTCTTGGTGATCGCCATCACCTAGATGGCTTGGTGGTGATTGGGAGTTCGGTGATCACCCGGCGGAGCTTGCGGGTGACCCAACTCAAGTTGTGAGCGGTTGTGGGTGATTCACCGCGACGGAGTATCGAAGAATCAACCCATAGAGAGCACTTGATCCTTGCATGGATCATGGGGGAGCTACACCCTTGCGCGGGTGCTCCAACGAGGGGTATCCCACGATGGTAGATTTGTCGGTGGGGGTGCGCGTGATCAGGAACCGGATGGTGACACAAGGCGCAGAGACAGCAATTTAGACAGGTTCGGGCCGTCTGATCGATGTAATACCCTACGTCCTGTGTCTTTGGTGTATTGTATTGATCTATATATATATCTGATCTGATAGATCCTATCCACTAGGGGACCCCGACCTCTCCTTATATACTCTAGAGGAGGTAGGGTTACAAGTAAAGTAGCCTATTTGGTACAATACAATGTCTTGCGGTGCATGTCGTGCACGCCTTAACCTTGTGGGCCAGGCCACCCCTAGGGGCGCAGCCCATGTCTTGGGGGCCATACCCCACAGCTAGTCCCCGAGCCTAACAGTAGGTGACGTAGTCACATGGTGCCAGGGTCAGAAAGTATAAGACCAGCCAAGCAGGCAGCCAGTCCCGGGGCATAGCCTCAAGATGAGAACAAGCACATTCACCACAAGGTGAAGTGTGCCCACTTAGTCCTCGAGCCTGCTGGAAGATGAAGAATGAATCTTATAGCAGGGTTAAAGAAAAAGAAGTTTGAAAGCTTGCCGACGTCGTCTGACATGCACATATCAAGACCCCAGACGTGCTGCCTAAGATCAGCACCCTGATCCGAATAGCATGGAGCAGCTTGATAGCACACCGACGAGACGTAGCAAGATCCAAGCAGCAAGGGAGTCCCCAGCGTCGCTGGCGATGACCGAGTACCGAGGAGCGAGGAGTCCTCGGTGTCGCTGGCGATGTCCGAGCACCGAGGAGCGAGGAGTCCCCGATGTTGCCGGCAATGACCGACCACCGAGGAGTCCCCGGCATAGATGGCGATGTCCGAGCACCGAGGAGTCCCCGGCGAAGCTAGCGATGTCCAAGCACCGAGGAGCGAGGAGTCCCCAGCGTCGCCGGCGATGACTGAGCACCGAGGAGTCCCCGGCGTAGGCGGCAACGTCCGAGCACTGAGGAGCGAGGAGTCCCAACATTGCTAGCGATGACCGAGCACCGAGGAGCGAGGAGCCCCCGGCGTCGCTGGCGATGACCGAGTACCGAGGAGCGAGGAGTCCCCGACGTTGCGGGCGATGTCCGAGCACCGAGGAGCGAGGAGTCCCCAGCGTCATTGGAGATGACCGAGCACTAAGGAGCGAGGAGTCCACGGCGTCGCTGGCGATGACCGAGCACCGAGGAACGAGGAGTCCCTGGTGTCGCTGGCAATGTCGGAGCACCGAGGAGTGAGGAGTCCCCAGCGTCGCTGGCGATGACCGAGCACCGAGGAGCGAGGAGTCCACGGCATCGCTGGCGATGACCGAGCACCGAGGAGCGAGGAGTCCTCGGCGTCGCTGGCGATGTCCGAGCATCGAGGAGCGAGGAGTCCCCGGCGTCGCCGGCGATGACCGAGCACCGAGGAGTCCTCGGCGTCGCTGGCGATTTCCGAGCACCGAGGAGCGAGGAGTCCCCGGTGTAGGCAGCGATGTCCGAGCACCGAGGAGCAAGGAGTCCCCAGCATAGGCGGCGATGTCCGAGCACCGAAGAGCGAGGAGTCCCCGACGTTGCTGGCGATGACCGAGCACCGAGGAGCGAGGAGTCCCCGACATAGGTGGCAACGTCCGAGCACCAAGGAGTCCCCGGCGTAGGCGGCGATGTTCGAGCACCGAGGAGTCCCCAGCATAGGCGGCGATGTTCGAGCACCGACGAGCGAGGAGCGAGGAGTCCCTGGCGTCGCTGGCGATGACCGAGCACCGAGGAGCGAGGAGTCCCCGGCGTCGCTGGCGATGACCGAGCACCGAGGAGTCCCTACCGTAGGCGGTGATGTCTGAGCACCGAGGAGTCCCTGGCGTAGGTGGCGAGGTCCGAGCACCGACGTAGCTAACGACGTCCGTGCGGTGAAGTGTGCCCACTTAGTCCTCGAGCATTAAGAATCCGAGCACTGAGGAGTAACCGGCGTAGCTGGCGATGAAGCACGAGCGGCGAACAGTCCGATCAACTAGTCGGCGACGAAGTGAGCATTGAGTAGAAACAACCGGCGAACAGTCCGATCAACTGGTCAGCGATGGAGTCCATGAACCAAGTGGTCTGACCAGTTGATTGGTGGGGAAGCCCAAGCACCAGGTGATTCGATCACCTGGACGATGATCCTACAATGCAAACATGTAGAACGGGCAGTACAAGACGCACAAATAAATAAACTCTGGAGAAAAATCAGCAATGGTGATGAAATGGCATATGTAATTCGACGATCAGTTGGCGTGAAAATATATTTATGTTTAATATAAACTGCCTGAACAGTTAGTGTGTAGCTGAGTCTCCAGCCCTAGCTAGCCCGTTAACCATAACGCGGAGCGCGGAGCTCGTGCACGTGTAGGAGGAACATGCGTGACTAAGGAGCCACTGCCGACCACCCATAACGCAGAGCGTGGAGCCCGTAGCACGTGTTGGGAGGAGCCGGAGACAGGGCCGTCTCTGGAGGCATCCAAGCATCAACATTACTGTTCGAGGGTTCAGAAAATTGTTTGGAGAGCAAATATGGAGAAAACAGTTCGGAGAAACATTATGGCGATATACAGAGATTGGAGAATATTTAGAAGAATATTAAAGCGTGACTTAGCTTTAGACGGAGCGGCTGGTCGACGACGTATGGCGTTATCTGGTCGGTGTTGACGGCGAGCACCTGGCGGGCGGTGAGTTGTCGGTGAAGACGACCTTGGAGGTGGTTCCGAGATTGGATCTGCTATCGCGAGGGCTGGTGTAGCCAGCGATGAATCGTCGTCGTGGTCTGGCATGGATCTCCACGAGATTGATGATGAGAACGCACTGTTGATTTAAGGTTCATCTGACTCGCCATGGATCAAGCGCACACCCCTACCTGGTGCGCCAACTGTCGATAGAATATGCTCGGCAGTCCACCGAGGGGTATCCCACGATGGTAGATTTGTCGGTGGGGGTGCGCGTGATCAGGAACCGGATGGTGACACAAGGCGCAGAGACAGCGATTTAGATAGGTTTGGGCTGTCTGATCGACGTAATACCCTACATCCTGTGTCTTTGGTGTATTGTATTGATCTGTATGTAGATCCGATCTGATAGATCCTATCCGCTAGGGGACCCCTACCTCTCCTTATATACTCTGGAGGAGGTAGGGTTACAAGTAAAGTAGCCTATTTGGTACTATACAATGTCTTGCGGTGCATGCCGAGCAGCGTCGTGCATGCCTTAACCTTGTGGGCCGGGCCACCCCTAGAGGCACAGCCCATGTCTTGGGGGCCATACCCCCACAGGCATCTTGACCTTTTCAATTGGTATCAGAGCCTCGTGCTCATGTATTTAGGCTTAACCGCCTTGAGCAAGATGTCTCACGGGGATGGACCTCCTCCTATTTTTGAGGGAGATGACTTTCCTTATTGGAAAATTCGCATGGAGGCGTATCTAGAGGCTCTAGATGTTGGTATACTTAGAGCCTCCTCATAAGGCTTCCTAAAACCTCGGGATGCTACTAACCTATAAGGCGATGCGGTGAATTACGAGAAGTGGAATGCAAAGGCTCGAAACACCATCTTTAGAGGCCTTTGCAAAGATGTGTTCAATCGGGTGAGGAACCACAAAGAGGCCCATGCACTGTGGTCAGACGTGTGTGCGCTCCATGAGGGAACTAAGAGTGAGCGTGAGGAACACTATCATCTTGTCATGAAAAAGCTCAACTCTTTTGAAATGCTTCCTAAGGAATGTGCTAATGAAATGTATTCACGTTTGAATGTTCTTGTAGAGGAAGTCAATGGGCTTAGACTCACTCAAATGCAACCATCCGATGTTGTAAGGAAGATCTTGAGTGTCCTCCCTATTCATAAATATGGGCATATTGTGACCGTGCTACATCAAGGTGATCTTTCCACCGCTACACCGACACAAATCTTGAGAAAGATCAATGCTCATGAGATGTACATGCACATCACGCCACAAGATGGCTCATCCTCTACCAAGAATAAAGACAAGGACTTAGCATTCAAAGCTAGTCAAGAGAAGGGCAAGGCAAGACTTGAGTATGAGAGCTCAAGTGATGATGAAGTTGATGATGAAAGTCTTGCTCTCATGGTGAAGAAGACCGCCAAGATGCTAAAGAAGCTCAATAAGAGTGGCATCAAGTTTGATGGCAAGAAGAAGAAGTTCTTCACAAGCTCTAGAAGGAAGCCAATCTCCGAGATGGATTGCTACAATTGTGAAGAACTTGGTCATCTAGCTCATCAATGCACAAAGCCCAAGAAAGACAAGTTCAAGAACAAGAACAAGGGCAAGAAAGATGACTCAAGCAATGAAGATGAAGATGAGAAGAAAAAGAACAAGCCATACAAGAAGAAAGATGGCAAGAAGGACTTCCACAAGAAGAAGAGTGGAAAGGCTTACATCGTCGATGATTGGCTCACGGACATTGATTCATCTATTGGATCATCCGATGATGATAGTGATAACGAGAAGGTGGCTACCATTGCTATTGACTCATCACCTTCACCGCCACCACCGCCATCATCCTCTACACACCTATGCCTTATGGCTAAAGGTGAACAAAAGGTATCACATGATGATGATAGTAGTGGTGATGATCATGCTCATAATGATGATAGTGATAGTGATAGCGATGATGATGAATATGAGTCACCTACTTATGATGATCTTGCTAAATTGCTAAAGAAATACACTAAGATCATTATAAAGACTAGAGCTAAAAATGAAAAGCTTGAGATTAAGAATGATTCTCTTTTAGCTAAATGTGAAATAGCCGAAAAGGCTAGTGTTGAGCTTAGAGAAGCAAATGATGCTATGTCATCCAAACTCAAGGAGCTCAAATCTTCTAAGAAAGAGCTTAAAGATAAACATGATAAACTTGAGTGGGTGCACAAAGAGCTCATCACTAGCCATAACAAGCTAAAAGATGAATATACTACTCTCAAGATTAATCATGACAATCTTGTTATTGCCCAAGAATTTTTACCCAATGAGCCACATGATGCTACTAACGATGTTGTTAAGATTGATATAGCTACATCATGTGATGATTTAATTGATGAGAGCATTGAGCAAGGATCTAGTGGCAAAGGCAAGCAAGTGGTTGAGTGCAATGACTATAATGAGTATGTCAAGCTCAAGCATGACAATGAAAAGCTAAAGAAAGAGTTTGAAGAGTTCAAAATCCACAACACCATTGTGCTAGAAACTCTTGATCATGATGGTGACTTGGCTCTTGAGAATGAGAAGCTAAAAGAAGAAAACAAGAAACTCAAGAAAGAGAGAAACAATGTTGCACTCAAGGAAGATAAAAGTAGTGATGCTCTCAAGGAAGAAAACAAGAAGCTCAAGTTGGAAAAAGAGCATCTCAAGATTGGTTGAGCAAGTTCACTAGAGGCAAGTACCTTCAAAGTGAGCTTCTAATGAACACCGTCATGAAGATGGATAGAAGTGGCATTGGGTATATGACAAACAAAGAGAAGAAGGCTCAAGCTCAACAACAACAATCAAAGCCAAAGCCAAAGCCAAAGAGATGCTTTGAGTGTGGACAAGAAGGCCACTTTGCTCATGAGTGCCAAACTCCACCACTACAACCCTTGCCCAAGCATGCTAGATCCTTTGCCTTTAATGCTCACTACATCCTTAGAAAGGGTTCTAGTAGAAAGATGAAAGTGATGTTCTTAGGACCTCCAAATAAGAATAGGCCTAAGAAATTTTAGGTTGCAAAGTCACTTGTTGAGAAGGTGAAGGGCCCTCAACAAGTTTGGGTTCCTAAAGCTTGATCTCTTGTGTGTAGGTGAAATACAAGACCGGTGGAAGTCATTGGGTTATTGATAGTGGTTGCACACAACATATGACCGGTGATCCTCGTATGTTCACCTCACTAGATGAAGAAGTAGATGGACAATAAAGAATCACATTTGGAGATAATTCAAAGGGCAAAGTCAAAGGATTGGGCAAAGTGGCAATATCAAATGATCACTCCATCTCCAATGTGCTATATGTTAATTCAAAGGGACGACGAGGCGCCAGGGGAGCCGCGGCGTGGACGACATCGGGGAAGCCGGCAACCGGTGCGGGGGGAGCTGTCCCTGCCCCACGGCGAGTGATGCGAACGGGCTGTGGATCCGGTGAGGGCGAAGCGAGAGCCGAGAAGAGTGGCGGGAGTCGCGCCTGGCAGTTGACTGACCCTGGGCTTCCGGTGACAGTGACATGTTATGTGGGCCCCAGAGATCGTGGCCCATTACAGAATACAGAGTGGTGCAAGCCTGCAATTGTGTCGGTGTCGACGAGCCAAGCTGTGGCCTGTGAAGTCGTTTGGGCCGTCCAGTTTGGAGTCGGTCTAAAACAAGGGAACTTTTTAGACCCAATTTGAGGATTTCTAAATACCTCCAAGGCTCCAAACGATTATTGACCATGTTCTCCTAAAAAAAGATTATTGACCATGTTTTTATTCCCAAATCCAAATTAGAGAACATTCGCCATAATAAAAAACAGCAAACTAAGACAACCCCGTGACTTTCTTTTGTTTGGAAAAAATGTTTTCATAATTTTTCATTTTTAGAAAGTTACAAAGTTATAATATTCAAAATTGTTACACGTAATATTTTGTGGGGCATAACTTATCACAGCAACTTCTAATCATAATTATTTTCAATATTTTTTTATAAAAATTTGTAGACAACTTATCTTAATAATTTTCCTACATGACATTTCAAACCTAACTTTCTTACAACGATTTCGCAATCATGACGTGATATCCGATGCTACGCCCTATTATCTCACTCTCTTTTCTTCTTCTTAATATTAACCTATCTATTTTTCTTTTATATACTATGAACAAATTTTTTGGTTGAGAAAAGTTTGTCCATAACAAACTGTGTAAAAATGTGAAGTTGTATCTTTTTTTTGAAATATGCTGAACAACAAAAGCTTATGTGTATAAGTTACGTCATTTGTAATATTTATATTTATTATATGAAAGTATACCTACAAAATTGATGTTTAGAAATTGTTATAAGTTTGTCGGATTGTAGATGTCATGTTGAAAAGTTGTCTACGAGCCCTTTGAAATACAAAAAAAACGAATTATATATGAATTTCAAATGAAAATACGGAATTTATGAAAAAAATTACGTGTTCAAAAGACGATGTACATGTACTACATGATACATTGGCACATGGCCATCTTCTTTGTGATCCCGGGGTGAGCAGGAACAGAAAAATCATACTCCGCCGCCTATGAACTTGGGAAGCCGACGCCGTCTCCTGACATCCGGTCGTCGTCGCAGCTTCCTCGTGGCTCGTGCCGTGCGAATACGAGTTTGCTGTACTTTGTACCCAAGCATCAGATTGAGGCGCCATTGCTCGTCACTTTCCGTGCTGACGAGATCACGGCCTCATGAAAGTCACGACGCGTTGACGCTCCTCCGCCGCCTGTCGACGTCTATCTCCCAGCACGAGCACCGCCACCGTGCACCGGCCAAGCCACTCCCGCGCACCGGGATGAACCCGTGCTGTCTCCGCGAAGCAAGCACACTGGCCACACCCACACGACGCCGCGCGAAGAAAAAAAAAAACAGCAGGAGGAGAGCAATATCAAACGATCCGTCGGTTCAGACTTCAGACGTCGGTCCGGCTCACCACGCCGCACCGGCATCGCACCATCAGGCCCAGCCAGGTGCGCAGCTGAACGGAACCCGCCCCGGTACGCCGGGGCCCAGGCCTCCAGCCCCACCGCGCCCGTGCCGCCACCGCCAGGGTGGCGCTGGCGCCGCGCGCGCTGCGTACGACCGGGCGGCACCGGGAATTGGACTTTGTCTGCTCTCCATTTCTCCCCTTTCGCCTCCCAGACTTGTTTTTGAGTTGCCGGTTGCCGGTGGGCGCCTGGGCGGTGACCGACCTCTATGAATGGCTACGTGGACTATCCTAATCCTCGTCACCTTTCGGCGCAATCACATTTTTTCCCTGTAGGACTACATGGATTATGGATGGACCGATGGCTTCGAGCCGCCAGACAGCTCAACAGAAGTGCCAAAAGAGCAGCAGCTCACTCGACCTTTGTTTGCTTGCTTGGTACTTTTACTTTTGGTAAGAACATCTGTGTGGGCAGGCCGGCCAGCTAGCATGCGATCGAGTAAAAACTTTCTCTAATAATCTGATTGTAATTCTTCCTGGAATGAAACAACTAATGGTGTTCAGACGAGGGTAAATTAGGAACTGATGAAGATTCTCTTAGCAAGGTGGTGGGGTCGTACGAAATGCAATTTAAGTATGATTAATATTCAAATCCTGCTAATGAATGCATAGGTTTTGCACTTGTGTGACAGTCACCTCTTTGCCATTGCAAGCTGCTACCAATGTTGGTATCGTACATATGCCATGTTTGGAACGGCGACCGACCAAATTCGTGACCACGATAAGCCGAACGCGGCTCAAATCTTATGATTTGTGATTTCGGCCTACGTAGTTCATTTTCTTCGGCGTCTCGGGTATAAGCGCTGCAAACACAGAAACAACACGTGGCCATAGCATATTAGGGCGCGTTCGCTGGTCTGGATGGTCCAGACCAGTCGGCTGACTCCCCTCATAAACATTGTTCATCAACCAGCCGCTACAGTATTTCTTTCTCACAAAATCAGCCAGTTTCAGTCAAGTTTCAGACCAGCGAACGGGGCCTTAGCATCCTTGTCGCGTCGCAATTCCAAAGTATGCGGTATGCCCAAGTATGCTTCCATTAACCAATGCACGCGACGAGTATCCAATAGCCACCTAGTGTGCGTGTAATTTTGCTCAGTTTTAGTTTTTTTTTTCTTTCATACGTAGAGTCACAGCTAAACTTCCTTGTAAATTTGTATTTTTCCTAATAACCATTACTCTAACGATCAAAATAATTCAAACCACTTCACGGTGATTTTTTTTTTGTTTACAGTTCCTCTATTGTCAGTCCAACTCAGTTCTTTCGAGGTGTTTATAGGGGTAGGGTGTCCATGCATACGTTCATAGAGGTGAGTGCGCGCTCATGTTTGTGAGTGTCTGGGTTTGTAAAAAAAGAAGTGGAGTCCAAGCTTCCTCATAATTTTGTATTTTTCTCCACAACTCTGCTCCAGTACTTAGACTAACTCATATATATACCCGCTAATCTTTACGTACTCTATCTAAGTTGGCATTAAAACGCATAAGTTGAACCATTCTTGTGCCAAAGTTCAAATATGGCATCAATTTCAAACGGTGTGTGAATTTTCATTTCCATGAAGGCGACATTATCTATCATTTCCTGTTTTGTTTATCATATCAAGCAGGCTGCTGGAACCTTCAAAGTTTGACGAACATTTTGCTCCTGTCCTTTTCAACAACCTTTCAGTCTCTCGCTTTATCGAGCTCCCTTTCTCTCTCTTTCTTTTCCTCCCTGATTATGCAGATCTAGCTGTACCATGTCGTCCTCTACGCCGTTAGCATCATGCTAGTATATCCGCCTGTAGCTGTCGACGGCCGTTTCCCCAGCTCGGCAGCTCGGCAGAACGAGGAGCCACGACAGAATAACGGCGCAGTGAAGAATTTCATCCAAAATATAAATAGCGCAAACTCCCGAACACCTGCTTCACCTCCCGATTTTTTTTACATTTTAGCCTCTTTTTTTTTTAAGTTTCTCACACATAGACATCTGGCGAAAAGAATTCAGAAAATAGATCCTTAGCTCGGCGCCATTGATGCTGCCGCCGAGCTAACACGTCTCGGCGCCAGCGTCTCTGGCGCCGAGCTCCTGGGCACGGTAGATGACATGGCAGTGGTCTCGGCGCCAGTCACTCTGGCGTCGAGCTCGGCGCTAGAGTGACTGGCGCCGAGCCTTTAATACGTATGGGCCCCGAGCCTCTCTTCCTCTCTCTCGCCCTAGCAGAGCCGAGCTCCGCCGCCGCCGCCCACGCCCTTGCCTCCACCAGTCTCCCTCGCCCGTGCCGCGCTCGCGCCCCGAGCCCCGCGGCCGCCCCGAGGCCGCCCCGCGCCGCGCCCCAGCGGCCCTCCTCCGCCCTCCACCGCCGCCCTTGCCGCCCTCCACCGCTGTCCTCGGCCACGGTCACCCGTGCCTCTCGCGCCCGTCGAGCCGGACTCACCGCGCGGAGCCCCGGGCATCCCGCGCCCGCCGCGCGCCACCGCTGTCGTCGGCCGCGCCACCGCCGACCCCGCCACCTGCAGCGGGCAGCCGTGCCACCGCCGGCCCCGATCGTCGGCCTGACCCACGCCCATCGTCCGCTGTGACTCCGTCGACGTCCGCGGATCAATTGTTGGAAAGGTAAAAATTATGAATATGCAATGTACCTACTTAGTTGGCATTTGTTATTTACTAGTTAATGTGATGACTCAGGTAGTTGATATATATGTCGATCTAGTGAGATATATATGCCGATAGATAGAAACATAAATACATAGGTACATAGATATAGTTAGATAGCTACTTAGATATGTAGTTACATATTTAGTTAACTATATATGATCAAGCTATTTAGTGAGTACACTGTATATATATAGGTAGTTATTATCTTATTTACTTAGTTTGTAGTTAGAAAGTACTTGTTAGGTACTATCTATCGTCTAATTTGGACTAAATGATATGTGTGTTCGTTACGTGTTTGAATTAGATGGACAACCTAGTCACCATATATCATGGAGGCACCATTGAAAGCGATCGCTATGGATATGTTGAGTTTGTTGACATGCAAAACGTGCCTGTGCTATTTAATGATATGCCTTTATTTAGTGAGATGTGTATGAGCAGCTGCCAATTCTTTTCAATGCAATCAAAGCGGTGAATTCAGGCATGCATTATGAGTACATCTCAAAACCTAATGCATAGAAGGATGGGAGGCAGATATTCTTCCATGCCTTCTGGTGCTTCCCTCAGTGTGTCGATGCCTTTAGGCACTGTCGTTCTGTTTTCTCCATTGATGGTACGTTCTTGATTGGTAAATACCAGGGCACACTTCTTATAGCCATATCCTGTGACGCGAACAACAAGTTGGTTCTTTTGGCATTTGCTTTGGTTGAGAAGGAGAACAATAACAGTTGAGGATGGTTCTTGAGGCTAGTCCGGATACACGTGGTTGGGCCTGGCAGGGAGGTTGGCATCATATCTGATAGGCACCAGGGCATACTTAATATCGTGCGAGAGCAGATAGAGGGTATGCACATTTGCACCATCGTTGGTGTACTCGGCACCTTGCCAAGAATCTACTCCGGAAGGATGGTGTGAAGGGTAACTTTGATTTGTTTCAGAAGGCTGCTCGACAGCTTAAGGACAAGTACTTTCAGGAAAAATTAGAGCAGGTCAGAACCGCATCAACTGCAGAAGGTAGACAATGGATCACAGGTTTGTGAGAGATTTGGAGAAATGGATGAGAGCCTACCGCTTGAAGTGCTCACGTGGATGTCTCCCTCTAAACCAATCGTCGAAAAGAAGGTACCTAGGATCAAACTTGTCTGCACCGTCGATTCACTGAAAGAAAAAGCACATCTCATGGTCCTACACAACGAGATTCCAATAAAATATTAGTAGCATACTTACACAAATAAAAAAAGGATAGTGAAAATAATTTTTTACATTAAAACGACTGCATGTGTAGAAGCAACGCGTCACTATGTCCGGATGTTTCGACTGAAAAACATGGGCCAGAAAACCACAGTCACAGTTAGGGACAGGGAGGTCAGGAGGGACGGGGGCATATTTGCTAGACGCGTCGGGGTATAATTCTCGAGGACGACTCCGTTTTCACCAAAATTCCTCCTGAAATATTTCTTGCATCTAACAAAACGGACGTAATTTAACAAACATAAATCAAAACATCACAAATAAATGTCAATGAGAACCATAACTACAATACAACCAATTTCGTTATAAGAACCCAAAGCAGTTAACATTAAACTATAAACCTAGGGTTTCCCATTTGATGCACAACAATGAACCCATAACATAACTACATGCGCCTAGGTTTGCTAGCTTTTTTACGCCTTGGCATCATTC
Organism: Miscanthus floridulus; assembly: GCF_019320115.1. NCBI lineage: Eukaryota > Viridiplantae > Streptophyta > Magnoliopsida > Poales > Poaceae > Miscanthus > Miscanthus floridulus. Next base: position 110,976,909 of record NC_089597.1, on the reverse strand, counting down.
TACGGTTGTATAATACATATATTGATGGATACAATGAAACCCTAAGTGATGACGATTATTACGTTAAAAAATCCGACTAATACATACTAAATCGATGCAAAAAAAACTAGGAGGAGAGCGAGGATACCTTGCTCTCGAAGATCTACGGATCAAATCAAAGTTTCCAAGGTCCAATATGCCAATTCGTGAGGTAGGGTGAAGTGGGGAGAGAAAAAATCCGAGAGGAAAGGAGAAAGAAGAGCAAGAACGCTAGGGCAGGAACATTGGCTGGGGTTAAATGGCAGGGAGCTCGGCGCCAGTCACTCTGGCGCCGAGCTCGGTGCCAACATCTATGACATCGAACTCGGCGCCAAGATCTACGGCGCCGAGCTCACTGCCATGTTATTTACCGTGTCCAGACCAATGACGCCGAGCTAAGGGTCCATTTTCTGAATTCTTTCTGTCAAGGATTTATCTATGAGAAACTTTCAAAATAAAAAGGGTTAAAATGTAAAAAAATCGGCTCCACCTCCCCCTCGCCTGTCCTGTCTTCTGCCTCTCCATCCTCCTCGTCGTCCTCCTCCGCCATAGTGGCGAGCACGCCACCCGCCACGCCCACGCCTCGCCTCCAATCATTCGCCTCCCAAACCCAACCTCTCTCCGCTCCGTCCCGTTTAGCCGGGGATTAACGGATTATTAGTTAATTCGGAGGCTTCACCTCGTTTTCGCGGCCCTGTTCGTTCGCCCCGCAAAAGGCTAACGCCAGCCCGGGCGCGCGCTAACGGCAGCAGCGACAGCAACCCGCTGGCTAGCTAAGTCCTCCCCACGATTCGACTCCGCCACCGCCCCCCGGCCCAGGTGCGTGGCGACCGAATCCTCCATTTCAGCAATTTTTTTTAGGGAATGATGTGGGGAGGGAAGGGCCGGGGATTTGTTTAATGGTGCCCGCGGCGGGGGTGGTTAAGTTGGTCCTTTGATCGGGGCTTCGGCTTCTGGCGATCTGAGGTCTGACCATGGCCGCGCCGGGGTCAGCGATCAAGGTACGCGGGGGTCTCTGCTTGGCTGCCCGGCTTGGGTGCGTCGGATCTGGGCTGTGGGAATTCTGTGAGTTTTTGGGATTTGTTAGTGGGTCGTGGATGAATGATGGGGTTTAGCATGTTGTAGTGGTGGGGAAATTTTGCTCGGTTGATTTCTGGATGGCGGATTGGGATCTGGCCGTTTGGCATTTGGAATGGGAATGCCCATTTTGTACGATTTAGATTAGACGTTGGATCACTGTAATGGTTTAAGCCGCTGTCTGGAGACTAGTCTTATGAGAGGAGCGATTTTGTTTTTCTTTTTGGGCGTGAGGTGGATCTGGGTGGCCGGAATTTGGTCCGATTTATGCTTGTTCATCTGCCACTTGATGGCTCTGTTTGCTTATCCTGATGCTGATTCGTGCTCCAGAAGTCATTGGATTTGGCTGCCCAGTTGGATTGTTTTGGAAGCAAGGTTCGGTTAGTTTTGTGTGTTGGAGCATGAGTCATGCAAGTTCCCACACATCATTTTGTTTTGGATTGAGTGAGCTGGATATGGATGTTTTGTTGGACCTAGGATGTCATGTCTTCTCAATTGGACTTTGGCCGGGAGTTGCACAAAGAAACATCGCATTTCGTGGGTTAGCTTTCAACCTTCTGTTAAATGGGCTGATCAAATTCGGCAGCTGGTACTTCATTGGAATGGAAGGTGGGAGTTCACTGGAGCAGTTCCATAACATCCTGGAAACGTGTCAAGCACCTGTCTATTCTGTGGGTATAGGAGTTTGAGTCTGCAAATGATGTGATGTTCTATCTGGAATTTAGTGAATTAGCTGGTCTTTGCAAATCTTATGCTCAGTACTTTCTGCACCATAGTTGGATACAAGCAATTTCTGTCACATTGTTGAAGCCGGATGATACTGTGATCAGGATGTTAGTTTGCTCTATATCATGCCAACTCCTTAGTTTGTGGATGTTTCTCGGGTGTTGTTCGAGTTCCTAGCATTATACTGGAGCAGACAAGAGGTCTTGGGAACTGCTAGACATTCTAATGACATAGAAGGAAGTCCTCAGCCCTTATGAACGGCAAACTCACAAGCGGCATTGTGTTTCTATCAGTAGGCGTTTTGAATAGGAAACTTTTGCATGCAGTGTTGTCAAAAAATTCGCATGTATTTCATCTCATTTTGGATTTTCACTATCCACGTCTAAATATTATAAAGGATCTGTGTTTATGTTCTTGTTTAAGAATGCTTTTATACAGGCTTTGCTTTGAGGATTCATCTTTCCCCCCCCTGTTTCAGCACACCTTTTCTTCTCTCCTGAAGCAAAAACCACCAAAGACTAGTCCGACAAAATCTAGGGGTCCTATGGCTGTTTCAATGAGGGAGGTGGATCCTGTCTTTCAAGGTGCAGGTCAAAAAGAGTATCCTTCAGTTTCTAGTTTGCTACTGGTCACAATATCTATACTTATCCCTGCCTGTCGTTTCGTTCCAAGAATGTCACGTGCCATCATTTTTCTCATTACAGTTTTATTATTATTTCGAATTAGTCCCTGCTGCCATAGTATCCAGTAGAAAATCCTTAAAAAACTTGTAGGTCGACCACAAATTATATTTCATGAACCACGAGTCCACGGTAAACCTTTGTGATAATAACTGGGGACATTAGGTTAGCATGGTGCTGCAGTACTAACATTCAATTCTGTTTGTCTATGATTCTTATTAATTCATCTCTGTATTATTATCCTTAACAACGGTCAGTGGATTGGAAATATGGCGGATTGAAAAGTTACAGGCTGTTCCTGTTCCCAAGGAATCATATGGGAAATTTTTCACAGGAGATTCCTATATAGTACTGAAGGTACTCAGCTTTGCTCATATAGTAAATGCGTCAATTCCTATATTTAGTTCTATGGGAAAAAACGTTGTGAGCTGCCTGATGTCAGGAGCGCAATTGTTTCCATTGCTTACATCTTTACTCCAAAGATCACTAGTTCACTACATCTTTACTTCCCCAGTTCACATGCTTATCAAATCATGCATCCTTCATACTAGAAGGAATTAGTTGTTTCTGATGCTACTGATCATTTCAGTATATTCTTTATGCTACAATAAAATGTTTATATTGTGCAGATACTCAGATTACAGTTATATGCTCATATTCATATTGATCAGGAGTGAAATTTATTAATAGTTATTTTGTTCTTTGAACAGACAACTGCCCTTAAGAATGGTTCTTTTCGGCATGATATCCATTATTGGCTCGGCAAAGATACCAGTCAGGTTTGCTTTCACATTTTGAGTTCATTTCATTTGCTTGCAATGTAGCTAATGAACAAGAAGATTTATAAATTGCATTGTTATTAATGAATAGGATGAAGCTGGTACAGCTGCAATCAAGACTGTGGAACTCGATGCTGCTCTTGGTGGAAGAGCTGTCCAATACCGTGAAATACAGGGAAATGAGACTGAGAAATTTCTTTCGTACTTTAAGCCGTGTATTATACCAGAGGAAGGTGGTGTTGCATCTGGCTTCAGGCACGCTGAAGTAAATGAGCGGGAGCATAAAACACGATTATTTGTCTGCAGAGGAAAGCATACTGTTCATGTTAAAGAGGTGAATTTCGTTGTCAATTGGTCCTTGTACAGTCAGCTTCCTAGTACGGATACCACATTCCTTTTTTTTCTCTCCAACAGGTTCCTTTTGCACGAGCATCACTCAACCATGATGACATATTTATTTTAGATACAAAATCTAAGATATTCCAATTCAATGGATCAAATTCAAGTATTCAGGAGAGGGCTAAAGCACTTGAGGTTGTGCAACATCTTAAAGATACCAACCATGATGGGAAATGTGAAGTAGCGGCGGTTGGTAAGTTAATCTTGGCCAAAAGGGTCTATACAAGCTTAAATGGACAAGGTCCGATATTCTTTCAGAATTATAATTGAGTCTTTCAAACAGAGGATGGAAAGTTGATGGCAGACGCTGATGCTGGTGAATTCTGGGGTCTCTTTGGCGGATTTGCTCCTTTACCAAGAAAGACGTTTTCTGAACTCAACGGGAAAGATTCTACTTCCACTTCAAAATTGCTTTGGTAATATATCACAAGGGACAAAACATAGTAAATTTAATTCTTTTTGAATGAATTATATCTTTCATGGTTATGCTATAGCATGTCTATTTTCTCCTCTGCTGAAATGTTTTTTTTTCTATTTTTTACTACCAGTGTCAATAAGGGCCAATCAGCTCCTATTGATTGCGAAATTCTAAAAAGAGAGCTATTAGATTCATCAAAGTGTTACCTACTAGACTGTGGTTCTGAAATTTATGTCTGGATGGGTAGAGAAACAACTCTTGAAGAAAGGAAACGAGGAGGCTCGGCTGCTGAGGTAACATTGTCTTTCTTCTGCAATCTTGATTTAGTGGCTATGATAATGCTCCACTTTATGTGAACCAGCCACGGCAGATATAGGGAAAAAAGGAGGCGAATGAGAGGTCAACCACAGATGTAATAGAGCTAAGGTCCATCACCAATGTGGCAACCACAGATGTATATTTGCTAAGAAATTTTGCAGCCAATGTTGTTAAGCATGGGAAGCTTAGGCATCAAACTAGAAATTGCCTATAAAAGAGTTTGGGTTCACCTGCATCAATAAAAAAGAGTTCCTATGGCGAGTATTGACTATGTTATAGTAGTGCCATCTTTGACGTGAGTTAAAGTTTATGTGCAAGAGAAGGCCTTTTGACCAATTCAACTTTACTTGGCGGGTAGTTCAGCAAATCAGCATGATCCACAATATGGGTTTTCATCAAGTTTAAGATATCCCTGGTGTTGCGGACTACTAACCCCAATATATTAGTTAAATATCATTATCTGAGAAGATGCCCTCGCCCTGGCATTCCAGTTTTTCTCATTTTTCGATTTGCCACATATTTTAGACAATAGTTGGCCTATTTTTTTCTCTAAACATACAGAAACACATTCTTACTTCTTCAGGAATTACTACGTGAAGGAAACCGGCCAAAATCTCATATTATTCGGCTCATGGAAGGATTTGAGACTGTTACATTCAAATCAAAGTTTGATAAATGGCCTAAGAAAGCTGATGCAGTTGTCTCGGATGAAAGCAGAGGAAAAGTGGCAGGTTATCATCTGAGCCGCAAATCTTATTTTTTTTCATTTTATTTGCCACAACTGATTCTTTCTAACTAAATTTCCTACTGTAGCTCTTCTTAAGCGACAAGGATTTAATTTTAAGGGTCCAGCAAAAGCTGCTCCTGTAAAGCAAGAGCCTCAACCTCAGATTGATTGCACTGGCAATTTACAGGTCAGTGAACTTCCTTTCTTAGAAAAGATATTGCAACCAGACCACATTCAGTTGTAGCTATTGATTTATCATTTATTGAGCTTGTGACATAGTACCACTGATACTCTGGAATAAGATTGTCAGTTAGAGCAGTAGAACACAAATCTACTTGGAAGGGTTTAGTTTCAATAACAAGATGAAATAATGTTTTTTTGAACACCACTGCTAAAATAACCATGTTTTGATTGGCCAAGCGCCAAGTAGGATTGTACTGTTATATAATAGCCTGATACATTCGTGTTCTTTTTTGGTTGGGGGGGGGGGGGGGGGGGCAGTGTTGCTCTTACCATTCATGCACTCATTCACTTAAGACTTTCCTACCATAACACTAAATGTCATTTTGCTGCTCACCTTTGAGGAAATGTTTTACTGGACCTTAGCATGGGCCCGGTGTATTTCTTTCCTTCTTGCCCTAGGGCTGGCTGTGAACCAGTAGGTATTCTAATTCTGGTCGTGTTTGTTGTAAGAGAAGGGAAGATATGTAATCTCAGAAACAAGGGTGTGTGTTGTAAGGGTCTTGCCCCTTTTTCTTCTTAATATAAAGATATGCAGTTCTCCTGCGTGTTCAAGAAAAAAGAAACTAAAGTGTCATTTAGATGTACAAAATCTCAGGTAGCTGATATCTTACAGGTTTGGCGTGTGAATGGCAGTGATAAGACTTTCCTTTCGTTCTCTGAGCAATGCAAGTTTTACAGTGGAGACTGCTATATCTTTCAATACACGTATCCTGGAGACAATGGAGATGAATGCCTTATTGGTACCTGGTTTGGGAAGAAGAGTGTCCAGGTAATTGTTTAATGCATTTTCCATTTGCTGCATTGCACATATGATTGATACATTGCCATGAAACTTACGCAATGTCTCATTATTTAGTGCATGTCTGTACTTTATTAACAATGTGCTTTGTGTTATGTGAGAAAATGGAAATGCATATGCTGTTCTAAGCTGAATCATTAAAAGAAAGATCAAGCCTTATATATATTGATAATATACTTTGCATATTCTCAAAAATCAAAATTAGTGAGACCAACTTCTAGGAACTGATTCTGTGTTGCTTATACTACCAACATTTCTAGATTGTATATATATTAATCACTATTTCCGAGGAGCATTCAATTATGGCCATCTTAACACTTTTGTTTCTTTGTTAAATGCTATCGAGTTGGATTACTTAACCATGTTGTTGCTTTTTCCATATATAAACAGGAGGAAAGAAGTGCAGCCATTTCACTAGCTGACAAGATGATTGAGTCTTTAAAATTCCAGGCTGTTCTGGTTAATACTCTTCCAGTCCTGTCTTAAAAGATTTTTGTAAATCTTGGTTAACTATCCTAACCTCATTTTCTTTGGTCATCACAGGTTCGCGTTTATGAAGGAAAGGAACCCATTGAATTTTTCCCAATATTTCAAAACTTGGTTATATACAAGGTTGTTCTTTAATCAAATTCATGTGAATATAAGCTTCTGTGAATTCTTTCTCCTTACAGCGGTAATATGATTCATATGTGTATTTACGTTTTTCACTAAATACAGGGAGGTACAAGTACTGGGTATAAGAAATTTGTCTCAGAAAACGGCATTGAAGATGATACCTATTCAGAAAACGGGGTTGCACTTTTTCGAGTTCAGGGCTCAGGGCCAGAGAATATGCAAGCTATTCAAGTTGACACGGTACTTTATTTTTTATTGTCTTCTCCAAACAAGGCATTATGGTTGTGTTATGGCCTTGTTATCTTAGTGGGTTTTGTTTCTACCTCATTGCAAAAGTTATGACAATGCTATGATTCTTATTACCAGGCAGCATCGTCGCTGAACTCTTCTTATTGTTACATACTGCATGATGGAGATACAGTATTTACATGGATCGGTAATCTAAGCTCATCAATGGACCAAGAGCTCGCTGAGAGGCAGCTAGATGTGATCAAGGTTTGAGGAGTGTTTTTTAGTGATTATGTCATGTTGGTGTGGTTGACCATTCAAATGAACATTCTGCTATGTTGCCGCTGCACTTCAGTGAACTCATTATCCACATGATAATTTAGGCCTTAAGTTGTGTTTCTTTTTTCTGTTATTTCTAGATTGATGCAACCAGTGGGTAATGACTAGTCAACCATCTAAGCTAAAGATTTTCTGAAAACAGTTATATAGTAGATTTCTAGTTGCTGCATTTATGATGACTTAATGATTGTTAGATATATATGGTGTATAGCATATTTTCCTCTTTGTGTAAGGGCTTAGATGCATATATGCCCAACTCATGTACATGTTTGGGTTGTTGCCCCCAGGAATGTAGTGAGCTTCATTCCTTCAAACATGGTACCAGAGCCTAGGATTTAGGGCTTACCTCGCTTCTCTCGCGCGCTCTTCCCGTTGCGCTTGCCTGGAGTTCCGCCGCCCGCCAGGCTCTCTCCCTCGCGTGCTCTTCCCGTTGCACGCTCCGTAGCTGGGCGTGGCCCCGCCATCGCGCGCTCTCCGCGGCCGGGCGCGGTCCCGCCATCGCGCGCCCTCTGCGGCCGGCAGCGGCCCCGCCGTCGCGCGTCCTCCGTGGCCCCGTCGCTGGGCGCCCCGCCGCCGCGCGCCCTTCCTCCGCTGCTCTGCTGGGCGCGGCTCTGCTCTGCGGCTGTCCGTTTCGAGTGCTCTGTTTTTCTCTGTTCCCGCGCGCGCCCTTGCTCCGCTCTTCCCACGCGCGCGCTCGATTCTGCGTGCTCATCTCCCGCGCCCCTCTCACATCCTTTGCTGCTTGCTCTGTTTTAGATTAGGTAAAAAAAAAGTCAGATCCCGCTTTGCTGCTACTGTTTTTCTGCTTTTCTGGAGAAAGAAAGATGGCATCTCCTCCTGTTCCTCCCTCTGGAGGCGCTCAAATCCCGCGTTGTCCAGTGATTTTCGATGGCACCAATTATCATGACTGGGTTCCACATATGCGGTGGCATATGTGTGGTCTCCGACTCTGGGAGTTTCTTAGTGGTGAGCTACCTTGTCCAGCATTGCCTGATCAGTCCAGTGCAGCCGGTGATTCCTCCAGAAATATCTGAAGAGGAACAAAAGAAGTTGCGCGAAGCTTATGATGATGATATGGCCTCTTACATGTCTCATTTTCGGGCTTATCGGACTTGGTTGGATGAAGATGCTCGTGCTGGGGCTGTTCTTGTTGCTAGTATGGAAAAAGCATCTGGCAGGAGAGGTTATTCGGCTTGATCATGCTGCTCAGATGTGGGCTGTTCTTCGTCAGCGCTATGAGCCCTCTGGTCAGTCCACTTATATTGCCGCCCTACGTCAAGAACAACTGTTGCAGCAGGGTGACAGTTCGGTTGAGGATTTCTTTCGACAAGCTATCTGCAATATGGCGTGAACTGACACTCTTAGTCCTCAGTTGTCCCCGGACACTTGTGACTCCTGCAGGAAGCAACAGAGCCAGCCTCGAGCTTCGTCGCACCTATGACTTCCTGACTCGTCTGCGTGCTGAGTTTGAGCCCCTTCGTGCTCAATTACTTGCTCGTGAGCCGTGCGTGTCCTTGATGGAGGCTCTTGCTGCTGTTCGTAATGAGGAGACTCGCCTTCGTTCTGCTGGTCTACTTCAGTCGACGTCCTCCTCAGTTCTGGTTGCTCGGTCTGGAATTCTTGGTTCTCCTCCCAAAGTGCCTGCTTCAGCAGCCTATGGCGGCTCGGGGACTCGCAACTCAGGTGGCCTTCATTGTAAGCACTGTGGCAGAGATGGACATGATGAGGATCATTGTTACAAGAAGAAGAGGCAGGCTCAGTCTCAGTCTCGCCGAGGTGGGCGTTCCTCACATGCTCAGTCTCAGCATCCTGATGCACAGCAGGAGATACTCATGTTACTTCGTCGTCTTGCTGTTCCTCCACCTACTGGAGCTTCTGGTTCTGTCACTACTGGAGCTGCTGGTTCTGTCACTCCTGCCCCAGTACTCTCTGCTGCTACTTCTCAGTCTTTTATTGAGAGACCACCATCCACTTCAGGTATCTTGCCATGGATTCTTGATTCTGGTGCTTCTTTTCATATGACACCTGATAGTACCTCTCTTTCTTCTATTTGCTCTCCTTCCATTCCTCTCACTGTTCAAACTGCTGATGGCTCATCTCTTTCGGTTGTTGGTCGTGGCACTCTTTCTTCTTCATTTCATGTTCCTAATGTTTCTTATGTTCCTGATTTGACCATGCAACTTATTTCTGCTAGGCCAGCTCACTGATCATGGTTGTCGTGTTATTTTTGATTCTGACTCTTGCCGTGTTCAGGATCTCAGCACGGGTCTCCTAGTTGGTACTGGCCCTCGCCGCCGTGATTCTCCACATCTCTGGGAACTCGATTGGCTTCGTCTTCCTTCTGTTGCCTCTGCCTGTCTTGTGAGCTCTGCTTCTCCTGCATCGGCTTCTTCCTCTTTTGCTCAGTGGCATCATCGCCTGGTACATCTATGTGGTTCCCGCTTATCCGCTCTTGTCCATCGTGGTGTTTTAGGAAATGTCTCTGGTGATGTTTCTTTAGATCAGTGTCAGGGCTGTAAGCTTGGCAAACAGATCCAGCTTCCATATCCCTCTAGTGGGTCTGTGTCACAGCGTCCTTTTGATCTTGTTCATTCAGATGTATGGGGTCCTGCACCTTTTGTTTCAAAAGGGGGTCATCAATATTATGTCATATTTATCGATGATTTCTCTCGCTTCACATGGGTGTATTTCATGAAACATCGTAATGAGGTGTTATCCATTTATAAAACTTTTGCTCGGATGATTCGCACTCATTTTGATGCTCCTATTCGTGTTTTTCGGGCCTGACTCTGCCGGGGAATATCTTTCGGGTGCTCTTCGCCAATTTCTTTCTGAGCAAGGGACTCTCACAATTTTCTTGTCTTGGTGCGCACGCTCAGAATGGTGTTGCTGAGCGTAAACATCGTCACCTTCTTGAAACTGCTCGTGCTCTTATGATTGCTTCCTCGGTCCCACCTCATTTCTGGGCTGAAGCAATCTCCACTACCACCTATTTAACCGAACATTCAACCCTCATCTGCTCTTAAAGGTGGCATCCCATATGAGCGCCTTTTTGGACATCCACCTGATTACTCTAGTCTTCGCCTTTTTGGATGTCTGTGCTATGTTCTTCTTGCTCCTCGTGAACGCACTAAACTCACCCATCAATCTGTTGAGTGTGTTTTCTTAGGCTATAGTGCTGAGCACAAGGGCTATCGTTGTTGGGACCCGACTGCTCGTCGTATGCGGATCTCTCGGGACGTTACTTTTGATGAGTCTCGTTCCTTCTATCCTCGGCCCTCCTCTGATGTTTCTCCTCAGGCCGTTGTTGAGCCTCTGTCCTTCTTGACTTTTCCTGATACACCTATCTCCACTGTGCTTCTTCCTCCGTCACCATCTCCACCTCCTAAACCATCTTCACCTCCTCCACCTTCTCCTCCGCTGCCCTCCTGAGTCGTCTTCACATGCTCCTCGGTCCATTTATGATTCCAAACCTCCCGTGATTCACACCTACAGTCGTCGACTCCTGGATTCCTCGCCTCCTGTTGAGTTGCCTTCTGATGTCTCCTCTCCTGCTGAGCCATCTTCGGTTGACGATTCTTTATCTCAGCCCTCCTCTCATTATAATCTTCGCGATCGTAGCTTGCTGAAGCCTCTTGATAGGTATGGTTTTGCTGGCACTGTCTTTTCTGAGCCGGCCACATACCATGATGCCATTTGTCATTCTGAATGGCAACTAGCCATGGCTGAGGAGATTGCTGCTCTTGAGCGCACTGGCACTTGGGACCTTGTCCCTCTTCCTTCTCATGCTCGTCCCATCACGTGCAAGTGGGTTTATAAGATCAAGACTCGCTCTGATGGCTCTCTCGAGCGTTATAAGGCTCGTCTTGTTGCTCGTGGTTTTCAGCAAGAGTATGGTCGTGATTATGATGAGACATTTGCTCCTGTGGCTCACATGACCACTGTTCGCACTCTCCTTGCTGTGGCCTCTGTTCGTGCTTGGTCCATTTCTCAACTTGATGTCAAAAATGCCTTCCTTAATGGTGAACTCCGTGAGGAGGTCTACATGCGACCACCTCCTGGGTATCTTGTTCCTGATGGCATGGTTTGTCGTCTTCGTCGCTCTCTTTATGGTCTGAAACAAGCTCCTCGTGCTTGGTTTCAGTGCTTTGCCTCTGTGATCATTGCTGCTGGTTTTTCCCCAAGCAGTCATGACCCTGCCTTGTTTATTCACACATCCCCTCGTGGTCGCACTCTTCTTCTTCTTTATGTTGATGATATGATTATCACTGGTGATGATTCTGAGTATATTGCCTTTGTCAAGGCACGCCTCAGCGAGCAGTTTCTTATGTCTGATCTTGGTCCTCTTCGTTATTTCCTTGGGATTGAGGTCTCTTCCACCTCTGATGGCATTTACTTATCCCAAGAAAAATACATTCAGGATCTTCTTGCTCGCTCTTGCCTCACTGATCATCGCACTGTTGAGACTCCCATCGAGCTTAATCTTCAGCTCCGTGCTACTGATGGTAAACCTCTCACCGATCCCACTCGGTATCGTCATATTGTTGGGAGTCTTGTCTATCTAGCTGTGACCCGTCCTGATATCTCATATGCTGTGCACATTCTTAGTCAATTTGTTTCTTCTCCCACTCATGTCCATTATAGTCATCTTCTTCGTGTCTTGCGTTATCTTCGTGGGACCATTACTCGTCGTCTGTTCTTCCCGCGTTCTAGCTCTTTTCAACTCCAAGCCTACTCTGATGCTACTTGGGCTAGTGACTCTGATCGTCACTCTCTTTCTGCCTATTGTATTTTTCTTGGTGGCTCTCTCATTGCTTGGAAGATAAAGAAGCAGACAGCGGTCTCTCGTTCGAGTGCAGAGGCCGAGTTGCGAGCTATAGCTCTTGCGACAGCAGAGGTTACTTGGCTTCGATGGTTACTTGAGGATTTCGGTGTTTCAGTTTCTATGCCCACTCCTCTTCTGTCTGACAGTACCAGTGCTATCAATATAGCTCGTGATCCTGTGAAGCATGAGCTCACCAAGCATATTGGAGTTGATGCATATTACACTCGGGCTCAGGTGCAGGATGATGTCATTGCTCTTCGCTATGTGCCCTCCGAGCTCCAGGTGGCTGATTTCTTCACCAAGGCGCAGACGCGAGTTCAACATCGTTTCTTTCTCTCCAAACTCAGTGTTTGTAATTCACCCTGAGTTTGAGGGGGGGGGTGTTAGATATATATGGTGTATAGCATATTTTCATATTTTCCTCTTTGTGTAAGGGCTTAGATGCATATATGCCCAACTCATGTACATGTTTGGGTTGTTGCCCCCAGGAATGTAGTGAGCTTCATTCCTTCAAACAATGATCACTACAGCTATTTTTATAATTTCTACTAATATGTTGTACAATGTTATCTTCAGACTTATTTGCACACCATCAACATCATACAATATTATTTACTTATTCTAATTTCCTAGTAACTATTTTTACATCTGTTTCCTGTCATGTGTACATCATGTTATTACTAAATCAACATAGCCATTGTATGGCAGTAAATCCGTTCATTGCTTGTCTAGTTGTATTATGACAACATATATGCTTCCTGATCATATCTTCCCAACTTGCATATTAGCTTGTTGATTGCTTCTGTGTAACTTTATATTGATACATTACCTGAGCATGTTTCTGTCCTGGTTGCGCTGCTCACTGCTCTATCATATAAACTACTGCAACACTGAACCTTTCCATTCTTCTATCCACTATATATGCAGCCAAATTTGCAGTCCAGAATGCTCAAAGAAGGATCTGAATATGATCAGTTTTGGAAGTTACTTGGAGTCAAGTCTGAGTATGGCAGCCAGAAGATTGTGAGGGATCAAGAAAGTGACCCTCATTTATTTGCTTGTACTTTTATAAAGGGTAAGACAAATTTGAAAGTTCCCCACTGCATTTATTCATTATCTTAATATCTTAATTGGTCTTTATAATTCATTGTGCACCTTATCTGATTTCCTCTTTTTGATTTTTTTTTCCCGTGGTCATACTTTGGGGTGAGAAGGGGTGCTTAAGGTGCGTATGCTGAAGTTTATATATTGTTTGTCATGAAAATAGTGTGCTGATAATTAATGCTGGTAAACTGGTTCTGTAGGTCAGAGAAATATTCAACTTCACTCAAGATGATTTGATGACGGAGGATATATTTATTTTGGATTGTCACTCATGTGTCTTTGTATGGGTTGGACAACGTGTGGACACAAAAATACGATCACAAGCTTTGAACATTGGAGAGGTATATGATACATTCATATTTTCTTTGTATAGAGTGCTATAAATGAGAAGCCTTTTTTTTCAAAATTTAAAGTGGATTGTGAAACCATGCTTTGTGGCAGAAATTTCTAGAATTTGACATTCTAATGGAGAATGTATCACGAGAAACACCACTTTATGTCGTCACTGAAGGAAGTGAACCCCAATATTTCACCAGGTTCTTCAGTTGGGATTCAGCAAAATCAGCAGTAAGCACTCCCTTCTCGATTACAGTGGCTTTGGAGTTGAGCAAATATCACGTGCTAAACTCATGTTTTTCCCTTGTGAGTTGTTTCAGATGCATGGTAACTCATTTGAAAGGAGGCTATCTATAGTGAAGGATGGAGTAAAACCAAGAGCAGATGTAAGATTTCTGTATCCGATAATGACAATTACTACCTCCGTCCCAGGAAGGATGCAATTATAGGTTTTGTCCTAACTTAAATTTGATTGAGTTTATGGAACAATAGTAACAACATTTAAGATTCAAAATAGGTATATTATGAAAATATATTCCATGGCAAATCGAATGACGCCTATTTAGTATGATAAGCATTAATACCTTTTCATAAATTTCGTCAAACTTCACAGTTTGACTGAGCACTATTCTAGAATTGCATCCTTTTTGGGATGGAGGGAGTATCTTGTTAGACAGTTGGGACCATATGCAGTGGTTGACTGGATCAACATGCATTCACTGTGTTTAGCTCAGTTTCCTAATGTTGTTTTTCCTAGAATTAGGCTAATCCATGGTTATAATATTTGTAGAAACCAAAAAGAAGGCCAACAACATCGACAGCACACTGGAAGGTCTAGTGTACCTGATAAATCCCAACGTTCCAGAAGTATGTCATTCAGTCCTGATCGTGTTAGAGTCAGAGGAAGGTCGCCTGCTTTCAATGCATTGGCTGCTAACTTCGAGAACCCAAATGCTCGAAACCTATCAACTCCTCCACCAGTTGTTAGGAAACAACTTCCGAAGCCTGTATCTCCTGATTCTTCAAAGCCACCTCCAAGGACAGCTTCAATCGCTGCAATTTCTTCTACTTTTGAGCGGCCTAAAGCAACTCTAATACCAAAGTCAATAAAAGGTATGCTAGCATCCTTAAAAAGGATAGTGGTATTTTACATTTCTGGCATGGTTTCTCTTACCTTCTATCTTCTTTTGGTGTCAAGCGAGCCCTGATGCAAGCAAGCCCCAAATTGAAGCGAGCAAACCTAAACTAGAGACAAACGCCAAGGAAATTAACCCTACAAAGGATAGTCAAATTGCAGCTCCTACAGTAGAGGAAGATGTAAAAGAGAGTCATGCAGATGGTCAAGCAGGGCTTCCTATATACCCATATGACCTCTTGAGGACATCATCCACCAATCCCCCCACAGACATTGATGTTACCAAGCGAGAGGTAAATCTTTCTGCCCTTACGGCGCCATTGCCTAACTGACTCAAGCCCTAAAACTACTACACTGGCACATTGCAGACATATCTGTCTTCGTCGGAGTTCAGAGAAAAGTTTGGGATGACAAAGGAGGCATTTGGGAAGCTACCAAAGTGGAAGCAGAACAGGCTCAAGATTGCCCTTCAGCTGTTCTGAAAACCTGCTACTGTCAAACAGACTGCGCTTTTCTTTGCTAGGTCAGAGCACAGTGACACTGTTTTCAAAAGGTAAAACCATTTTTTCAGGCACAGGCACTCGCAATCTCTCGTAGTCAATTCAGAAGTGGTAAGAGTCATTGTAAGTGTAGCCTACCAGGGTCAAGGGACCCTCGGTGGGTTTTAGAGGAGCAAGTCCAGTGAGTTTTTAGCTGCTCATGCTCCTGAGTTGTGTTCTTCACTGACAATTTGCATGTGCGATGACTTGTGCCAGATCACTGCATTGGTGATCCGGTCACTCCAATTCTTTCCTACCCAAGGTCACAGGTTTGTTTGATAGCTTGCGAACCCTTTTTTCCCCTGTGAAGCCATATTTGTTCTATTTTTTTTAAAGTAGAGTCCCGAGATAATAAGGGGTATATATATGATGTAACTTAGACAACAGATCATGCTGTACAAAAGAGTTTGTAAAATGTTACTTCTGGGGGCTGTTGTTTTGTACTTCCTGTTTGTTTCCGTAATAACAGATCATGCTTGTAAATTTGTCCAGATACGTATTGTCTGGCATGATTACCTTGCTTATTTAGAGGTTCAAGTTGTACTTGGTTGTTGTGTTGGTTGCCGTTCTGGAGAGTTTAATTGGCATGCTGGAATTTCCAGGCTCAAAACCGAGGTTTCTCTAGCAAATGCCAGCGAACTCTCAGTTAATTGCACTACAATATGTCGCCAGGAACGCGTGCTCTGTCGAAGTTAGGACAGGATGAAAAGGTGACAGGTCTGAGGTCTCCATTTTAATGGTGCCTAAAGAGATGGCACTGCAGCTGCAGATTGGATGGTTACATGCATCGTGCATTTTCCGCTCCTCTTCTGATATCACATTGTAGTTTTCAGTGAGGCGCCGGAAGCTAGCTAGTATTTCGTTATTCGTTTACATACCCGGTGGCCAGCAGGCCGCAGCCGCCGCCGTAGGAGAAGGCATGGACACGTGGTTAACGACAGGAACAGCCGCAAGGGTCAGCAGGTCCCCATTCGTGCCTAATACACTTCTTTTATATTTCTGTTGCCTAATTTTTATTGTTATTTTTGTTTGACTATAGAAAAATATGATTATTGCTTATGAGCTATTCTTTTTAATTGTATCAGTTGGTTGTCTGAGAACCAAGGAAGCTAGGTATTTTTTTTAGAAAAACCAAGGAAGCTAGAGTTAAGAGTGAAGAATCAGAGAGCATACAGTATTTGTTGGAGATTTTTTTTTTTGAGCAAAGAGTATTTGTTGGAGGGCCATCTAACATCCAGAGGTCCGTGGGCTTCCGTCGCTCAGCTCGTCTCGCCGGCTTAAACAAGTGGACCTGCCCGGTGCACGCGCGTCGGCCCGTTCTCTTGCTCAGCCCAAATCGCGCGCCACGGCCCCACCACTCCAGCACTCCTCCCCGTCGACGCAGCGGCGCAGCGATCGGCGACTGAAACATCTGCCTTCCACCCGCCCGGCCGCCGCCGCAGCCCGTCCACCGTCTCCATCTCCACGCCGCTCATGCTCCACCGCCTCGCCCACACCCGCGTGTGCCACTGCTTCATCCTCCCCACATCCCGCGCGCTCTCCAACGCTCCCGCTCCCGCTCCCACTCCACCCACTGCGGCGCCGCTCTCGGCCGTGGACCTCGAGCAACTCCTCCGCCGCTGTCACTACTCTGCCTCCACCCACCGCTTCCACTCCCTCCTCCCCCTCCTCTCGCATCCCTCCGTCCTCCTCTCCTCCGCGCTCCACCTAAGCCGCCGCGAGCACCCATCCCTCCCCACCCCGCCCCAACCCCCACCAATCACCATTGCCGCCGCCGCCGGCGCGTTCTCATCTCCATCATCCCACCTCCGCCTCCTCCTCCCGTCCCGCCTCAAGGGCCAGCCGCTCCCCGTCCCCACGCTCCCGCTCCGCCTCGCTTTGCACTGCGCCGCCTCCGTCCTCGACGCCGTGTTCGCCCCGCGCGCGGCCCCGTTCGCTTACCGCGGCCGCCACGCAGCCGTCCGATACCTCAAGTCCATTCCCAGCGCGTCCTGGTTCTTCCGCGTCGCCATCCCGCGCCAGCCCTTCGCCCCCCGCCACGTTCGCCGTCTGCTCGGTGCCATCTCCAGTAAGGTCGATGATCCCGGGTTCCTGGAGTTCCTCAACGAGCTGTTCGTCTCTGATGCGGTCGCATTTGAGCTTGGTGGCTGCGAGCTCGGACGCGGGCTGCCACAGGAATCAGAGCTCACTGGCACGCTAGTGAACATATTCTTCAATCTTGTGGATGGAGAGATAATGGCCATCCGTGAGGAAGTGCACAAAAAGCATCCTTTTTTTTTTGGGCCTCTCATCTTAAGTACAGCTGTAGAATCTGTTCGGATACAGACACACACCACCACACACACGCACACCTCACACACACACGGTATACGAACAAACCTACAACTATAGAATGAAGGATGACAGCGTTCGGCATACACCTGTGAGAGTGTATGCGATTCGGTATCTAGATGATATTCTGGTTGTGACGTCTGGGTCGAAGATGCTCACAATTGAGATCAGGGACAGGATAATTGCAGCCTTGGAGAGGGATTTGGAGGTGAGGGTGGATAGATTGGGGAGCTCAATCCACAGTGCTGTATCAGAGAAGATTGAGTTTTGGGGATAGAATTCCAAGCTGTGCCACCGTCAGTCTTGCACCCACCCATGTCAGAGAAAGCAAAGAAGGGCAAGGAAGAAGTATCTGAAGATGAAGGCTGAAAAGGCACAGGAAGCTGAAAAGTGCACGGTAGACGAGGAGGAAGAAGCTCGGCTTGAAGATACTGAACCACTTGTTCAAGAGGATGAGGAGGGGCGAGGAGTTTGAATTCGATTTCCAGGATTGAGAAAGAGGTGCAGCAATTGTTCAGGGACTGGGCAGAGGAGACAGTGGCTGAATACTTCGAATCACGTGAGCATTGCCAATATTGGCACCGACTGCTTGCGTCAGGTGACTTCTTGTCATTGAATAGGGTGAGAGATCAATTGCCACCTGCCTTGGTGGACTCATATGATAAATTACAAGAGACAATTGACAAGTTTTTTATGCCCATGGGAGGTCATGACATGACAGAACAAGAGGAGAGGCTAGCTGAGGAGGAAGAAGAGAAGCAATATGAGAAGAGGACTGTTGAGGAATTGACAGAGCTTAAGATGAGGGCCAAGTGTGCCGATAGATCTTGTAAGGAAAACGGTAAAGCTTGCTGGATTCACAAATTCCATGGGCCGGCCACGGCCAATGAAGCTACTTCTCTGTTTGGATGATGCAGATATCATCAGATGGTATGCTGGCGTTGGGAGGAGGTGGCTAGATTTCTTCTGCTGTTGCCGTAACTTCAAGATGGTCAAGACTGTTGTCACTTACCACTTGAGGTTCTCCTGCTTCTTGACACTAGCAGAGATGCATGAGTGCACTAAGAGGCAAGCGAATTAGCCATTTTACAGAGGATTTAAAGGTAGCAAATGATGATGGAATGGCAGAAGTGCACTTCCAATCCAACAGAACGTGAGATCAAAATGACGGGTGATAAAAACTTGTCTGACCCAAAGCCTGTGGATGGTGCCTTGACGATGATATCAGGTGATATTAGCAGTTGATGGCACCTCCTATCCATGCCTAGCACACTTTTGTGCAAAAACAGAAACTGTGCTTTACAGAATACGTTTGCTGCAAAATCGCCTAAATATTGATCCGTTGAATGAAAAGAAATGGGTCCATGGATTAGGTGCTATTCATGAGAGTCTGAACAAGAAATGTCTCCCCTTGTGCTCTATGCATGCAAGTGATCTCTTTCTTGGCAAGATCACTCTTCAAGATATTGACTGTACTCAATTTGTTGATGTGGAATGAGAAAAAGGTGTATTCGCACAATATTTCTTGCAGATCATAGCTCCTGCAGTATTGCAGGTCGTGCCCTAGTGCATTGGATATTACTTCTTTTTACTTAATTCTTCATCAGTGCCTGTAGAAAAACACACATAGGGTTCTGAAAAGCCTTCTAGGCATCAGATCATTACTAATTGAAGACCGCATGCAGTGTGTGGGACTTCAAGCAAACTATGTACATATCATGATATCAATAATACTCAGCTCAGGTAATTCTTCCATTTGACTGCGTACATATATTCCAAATTGGTGACTTAAATTCCTCTGTTCGTGCTTAAATTATTTATATATGTTTCAAAAGAAAATGAAATTTAGTGATATGCCAAGTACCCTATTCTTCCTTTGTTGTTTCATCTTCGCTTCTAAATCATTTCGTTTACTATTAGTCAATTCTGTTGCTTATGAATCAAATACTTGTTAACTGTAAAAAAACCGGATGCCTTTTTTTTTCTCGAAAACGCAGGAGAACTGCGCTTCATTATATTTAGAAGAAAAAAGGGGGGGAAGAGTCCCCTGATACAACACACACCACACCACCCAAAAAATAAAAAATGCATACGAGCCTGCAGAAACCAAGAGGCGACCAAGCTATACTAGCTCCAGGCTACAGAAAAAGCTACTGGGGGAGGGGGCGGGGGAAGCCAAGAAAGATAGTCCCCGCGCCCCAGCCAAAGCCCACAGCCGACTCTCCTCCAAAGCAGAACCCAAAGCGCCAACCAAGCTGGGAGTAGCTCCATCAAAAACACATCTATTGCAGGTGATTCCACAAGGTCCAAGCTCCTAGGATCACATAAAAAACCGGATGCCTTCTGAATCTGTTTATGGGCTAAATGGTCTCATCTCCTCATTTGACGCTCTTTTTGTCAGAATGTAATTTACCTTAGTGCCACTACAACTGATTTCTCAAACTCTAAATCTTTCTGTACAGTGACTGTGCCGATACATTTATTTCAAGAAACAAAATTCTCAATTCTGTAATTTTTAAAAAGAAAACCAGCCACGTTTTGCTAATCAGGCAAGGGTAAGTTTTCCCCTGAAACAAGATTTTGGTCTCCGGATTTGAAATCTGCCTTTTGTTTCCTGTGTGACTATTTTTTTAAATCAGGAATATACTCTATAATAATACTACCTCCGTGCTAAAATGTAGGTCGTTTTAGTTTTGTCCTAAGTCAAACCTCTCTAACTTTGACCTATTGTGTAGGAAAATATATCAGCATCTACAATACAAAATAAATGCTCAATTTGTGTGTTGCTCTGTGAGCATCTTGTGCTGTAATGTGTGCTGGTAACACCAGCATTCTTGTAACACACTCTTACTAGCTTTCTATAAAGCTGGGACCATCTTTCTCTAAGAAAAATAAATGCACTGTCAAGACATATTCATGGTGGATTTGATGAGACTAATCTGATGTTATAGATTGTATTTTTCTATAAACTGGTCAATATTACAGAAGTTTGGCTTAGGACAGACTAAAGTCTAAAATGGCCTACATTTTGGAATGGATGGAGTAGTTGGTAAAGTCATGTTTCCTTAACCTTAATTGGTTTCCCATGAAGTTTTAAAATTCAGTTTTTAACCCTGCTTTGAGGAAACAGGTCAAAACTTCATTAGGCACTCTCCGTTGTTTTTTATTTGATGTTTCTTACTCCCTCAGTCTGCAAATGTAATGTGTAGTTTGTATTGTTAGGATAAGACTTTGATCAACAAGTACTCTACTACTACGGACTACCCCTGTCCGGATAAGGATGCAATTATACTTCTGTCTCTAGTTAAACTATCTAAAGTTTGGCCAGGTTTGTAGAAAAGATTATCAATATATATGACATCAAATAGGTGTATTATGAAAATATATTCCATGATGAATCTAATGGTGCTTATTTGATAATATAAATATTAATATCTTTTTGTATAAACTTGGTCAAACTCAAGATGGTTTGACTTAGTACTATGCTAGAATTGCGTTCTTTTCCGAACAGAGGGAGTAATCTATTACTCTTTTTATACAAAATTGTTGTCATTAGATTCGTATTCAGAAGTACTTATTTATGATTAAAAGTTTGTATTTTGAAAATGACATTATTGGAGTAATCGCCAATATCTTGTCCTAACAAGACAAAATGTGCCTTACATTTCACAGACAAAGGAAGTATTTCACAAGGTTGCAACAATGATTTTTTTACCATTTGTTTTGTAGCTTTGTTTTAATGTCTATTAGTAAAATTACAATAGGACTGATATGATGAAAGTGTTTTGAATATCAGAACTAGTAATGTAGTTTCCATTGTGCCAATCTATGTACTCTTGGGCATATTAATGGTCAAGCATTAGAAGGTTAGTTCTATACTTTATTAGTTTGTGTCTTAACTTTCCATTATTGGCTCTTGGCAGTACAGTCACTATAGGAAAAAGATTTACAGTAACATAGCTCGATGCAAGAATATTATAAAGGGACGTACCCAGTGCAGAGAGCTCCCGCTCTGTGCGGGGTCTGGGGAAGGGTGTTAGTGGCAAGCCTTACCCTCGCCTGTGCAATGCGAGGAGACCGCGACTCGAACCCGAGAAAAAAATGTTGTAGTACCATTTGGTGTCCCTCATGTTTGGCGACTCCCCGCCTTATAGAGGGTAATTTGAAATCAGAAATCCATTTAGTATTCTAAGAATTGTTTGTTCAGCTTTCCTATAATTTGGCAATATGCATTTTTTTCATTTTAATGAGATTGTTGATGCATTAAGTCGCAAAAAAAAAGAGATTGATGATGCATTTAAAATTCTGGTAACCTATATTATTGTAGATATTGCTTTTGCTTCTACTATTAGCAACAGGGCCCTCAAGTTTATTATTGCAATGGACTTGCTTCCCAGACAACTTCAATCATCTAGAAATATCTTATTCGCAACTACAGGGTCTATCTCTATCTGCCTGGTTGACTTACCAATTGCTAAGTATCATAGCAGCGAGTATGATGGGCAGGTAGGATACTTTTTGTTTCTGTTATCTGTATAATAGATCACCTTTAAAATTGATACCTACATCAGCACCAAGCAGTTTGATCTTAGCAGTATGAAGATCACACTAGTATGTAGGTCGAAAGAAACTTGCTATCTTCACTTTTGGATTGAATGTTCGCATTATCGACTTTTCAATCATGTTGAAATTATTCATGCAACACGGCCTGCCTGCTTGTCTCCTTGACTGATTATGTAGCCTAGAACTTCTTGACATTGTCATTTTCTAAATTCTGGATAAGCATTGAATGGAATTTTTCAATGGGAATACGGGATATAAAAGGCGTCCAAATTATGGTTGAATAGTGTATCTGGTATTCTGGATGGTGAGCAGGTTTTAGTTAGTGCATGAGATCGTCGTACAGCTCATGCATAGGATAAATATGAGCCAATAATCACTTGTGCACTTGTTAGTTTTGAACTTTTAATATCATAAGGAATCCTATGATACCAACTGAGCTTATTTTTGTAGTGAAGATGCGTCATCATGCCCAACTGCCGTAATCCATAGTCTAAGTGGCTCCTGCTTCTCTCACATGGCTGTGGGTTTGTATGCTGAACTGAAGTTATTGCGATGATTTCTCTTGTCTACACTATTATGTGCTCTTGTAGCTTTCCAAGTGCATTCCATTATCACGTGGCAGAAGTTGCTAACTGCCATATGCTGATATGCAATGTGCCGCGTCCTGCATGTGGCACCTAAACAGACTGTTTTTGGTTGTAGTGTTGCATCATCGATTAGCAACAGGACTTCTGATACTCCTCTTTTTAGACACATGAGAAAGATGATCGGGTCCATGGAATTCAGAACAGCATATTCATTTGTGCCTCTAGGCAGCAGCCAAGATTACATGATTGCTATCTTATGTGCAGGGCACCTTGGTGGTCCACCAGGGTGACAGTTCCCCATGCCGTCCACGAGGACAGCGAGGAAATCTGGTGGTTGCCATAGTGCGCGTCGTCACTTCAAATCCACAGCAACTCTGAGCCGCGGTATGTTTGCACGTTCTGACTGCAAGGTGGAGATCACTTCATCAGCAGCAAAGATTGCTAATTTGGACAATTAGCAGTTACCAATAATATGGGCAATAATTGATGGCCCCAATTCTGGCATGCCATCTTCACATCGGATACACTGGGGTAGGGATGAAAACGGTACGGATATTTTCCTTCGAAACCGAATCTGTTTAGAGGGGTTGAGATCTGTCCGTATCCGAGTCCGGATATCCAACATCCGATACCGTATCCGTATCCGAATACTCAAATCGCATATTTATGATGTCGATATCCAATCGTATCCTATCCGACATAGTTGACACTATCTGTATTCGAATCCGAATTCGGACAAAAATATGAAAACAAATGTAATATCAGTGATATCCGTCCATATCCGATCCGTTTTCATCCTACAGTGGGGTGAAGCTTTGTGGGCCGTCCGCGTCCGCCTGTGCATCCTGCCAGTGCCAGCATCGGTATGGGCATGAACAACAGCACTCCAGTTCCAGAAACCTATCCATTCTTCAAAGTCAACTGTTCACAGGCAGTGTGAAAAAAAGGGTACATTTGCATACTCTACCGCAATAGTTGAGTTCTAAATTTAAACATTTTCACAATGTCATTGGAGCACATATACTACGTGACATATCGAATCTTATCCTTGTCCGGTTTGCCATGTTCTTTCCACAGCCAGTTGCTGACTGTACACGCTGGTCTGTCTATCGGCCCTGCACGGCACGCACCTCGCAGTTTTGTTTTGATTTTCACTTCTGCTGCTGCTGAAAGGCTGAGAGAGGTCAGAGAAACTGTGGGGGCGCGCGACTGTAATGATCTGGATGAGTGGAAGGAAGATTGGGACCAACCGATGAGCTTTATTGCAAACTGGAAAACTGTATTTGCTTACAAGAGCGGATAACCGCTGAAGAATGATTACTACTTCTACGAATGTAGCAGCTAAATGGTTACAGTTTCTCCCCTTTCCTCCTAAGGTCCAACGGCTTATATAGCCAGCAGCCGTCGCTGTGAAGTAAGCTTCCTAGGTCCATACCAACCGTTGTTGACGGCCACGCCACCATCACATGAGGTACCTGCATCATGGGTCCACCTGTCGGTCATTACATTCCCTCCTCCTTAAGACTCAGACTGTCCTCAGTCTGTGGATTTCTGAACCTGCTCCGGGGTAATGTCAGCTTCATCCTCCCAAGTTGCCATATGTTCAGGCATCAAACTCCACTTCACCAACACCTGCTTCACTCGTTTGGCTCCACGCAATCTCTCTCTGGTTGCCACAATCTTCTCCGTCTGCTGTACAAGCATTGGATCTGTACTAACCGAAGTCAATTCCTCTAAGACTGTCTGGTCCTTGGGAACGTGCTTCTTCAGTTGAGATACATGCAGTACAAGATGGACTCTACTGCCTTCAGGGAGGTCCAGCTTGTAAGCCACCTTGCCAATTCTTTGTAACACCTTGTAAGGTTCATAGAATCGAAATGAAAGTTTCTTATTGGTCCGAGCCGCCACTGATGATTGCACATAAGGCTGCAATTTCATATACACCAAATCTCCCGGTTGGAACTCCCTTTCACTTATGTGTTTATCTGCCTAAGATTTCATTCTTTGCTGTGCTCTTTGAAGTTGCATCTGAATGATCCTTTTGAGCAATTCTCTTTCTTTCATCCACTGTTCCAATTCCGACACAGCACTTAGATTCAGATTAGTGATGCCTAACTACCTTGGACTTTGGCCATACAAGACCCGAAATGGTGAGTGGCCCAATACTGAATGATAGTTCGTATTGTACCAGAACTCAGCAACCGATAGCCATCTGCTCCACTGCTTTGGGCAAGAGTGAACTGTGCACCTGAGAAAACCTTCCAAACATTGATTGAGCCGCTCGGTTTGACCATCAGTCTGAGGATGGTAAGCCGAGCTCATAAGCAACTGAGTGTCTGTCAGTCTGAACAACTCCCTCCATAGCGTGCTGGTAGGATCTCTATCTGAAATGATAGCTCTAGGAAGTCCAAGCAATTTATAGATGTTATCTAGGAACAACTTTGCAATGTGTAAAGCAGTATATGGATGATGTATAGCAATGAAGTGACCATATTTAGAGAATTTGTCTATGACCACTAATATCGCATTGTATCTGTCAGATGTTGGCAATCCTTCCACAAAGTCCAGGCTTATTACCTCCCATGCTTGTGATGGCACTGGAAGTGGTTCCAGTAGGCCTGGAACCTTGGTGTGTTCCACCTTCGCTTGCTGACATATGTGACACTGCTGAACAAAGCGCTGTACTGACTGCTTCAAACTAGGCCAAGCAAATAGAGCTTTAATTCTCTTGTAAGTTGCTGAAATGCCTGAATGACCTCCAATTCCACTAGCATGTAAGGCTTGTAGGATGTGCTGTTGTGCTAACTTATTGTGTCCTACCCAAATCCTGCCCTGATATCTGATAATACCCTCTGCCAGGGCAAATCCCTTAGGATTATTGCCAGACATTGCTAATTCAGCCAACAGCTTCTTATCTTCCAAATGGTCCTCATAACCTTCTCTGAGCTGTTGCACCCAAGATGGAATGCACTCTGAAACAACCACTATCTCATGTCCAGCAGCACATCTGGATAAAGCATCAACAACAGCATTTGTGATCCCTTTCTTATACTGGATTTGATAATCCAAGTCCATGAGCTTGACCAAGGCCTTATGCTGAATTTTCGAAGTAATCCTTTGCTCTGTCAAGTGCAACAAGCTTTTATGATCAGTTCCGATAAGGAATTTCTTGTGTTGCAAATATGGTCTCCATTTGTCTATAGCCATCAAAATGGCTAAGCACTCCTTCTCATATACTGATAGAGCTTGACTTCTAGCACATAGATGTCTGCTCAAGTATGCCACCGGATGATTAGCTTGCATTAACATAGCTCCAATTCCATAGGCACTTGCATCAGTTTCCAGTACAAAAGGAATGTCAAAATTAGGCACTGCAAGAACAGGTGCTTGCACCATCTTCTGCTTGAGTAACTGAAATGCCTTTTCAGTCTTTGCTGTCCACTGAAACTGACAGCCTTTCTTCAGCAATTCAGTTAATGGTCTAGCCATCATCCCATAATGTTCTATGAATTTCCTATAATATCCTGTCAATCCTAGGAACCCCCTTAACTGTTTCACATTCGTTGGAGTCGGCCAACTGACCACAACTTATACTTTTGTTGGATCAGTTGCCACCCCTTGTGCTGAAATACCATGACCAAGATACTCCACAGCTGGTTGGGCAAATACACACTTAGATCTCTTTATGTAGAATTGGTACTTCTCTAGAATTGCAAACACCTCAGCCAACAACTTCACATGGTCTTCCAAAGTGGTACTGTAAATGAGTATGTCATCCATGAAAACCAAGACACCTCAACGTAACAATGTTGCAAATATAGTATTCATGAGGCTCTAAAATGTTGCTGGTGCATTCGTCAGGCCAAACGGCATAACCAGAAACTCATAGAGGCCTTGATGTGTTCTAAAAGCAGTCTTGTACTCATCTCCTACTGCCATTCTAATCTGATGATAACCTGCACTGAAATCCAGCTTGGTAAACCATTGAGCCCCACTTAGTTCATCCAACAATTCATCAACCACTAGCATAGGATGCTTGTGCTTCATGGTTATAGCATTTAGGTGACGGTAGTCAACACAAAATCTCCATGACCCGTCTTTCTTGCGTACCAATGGTACTGGAGAGGCAAAATCACTGTTGCTTGGCCTGACAACGCCCGTTTGCAGCATCTGCTGAACCTGAGTCTCAATCTCATTCTTTTGAATCGGAGAGTAATGATATGGCCTAATCTTGACCGGCTATGCCTCTGGTAAGAGCTTGATCTTGTGATCAGCTGCTCGTGAAGGAGGTAGCTGAGATGGTGTACTGAATAAGTGAGCATATTATTGTAATAGCCGCTGAATCTGTTGTGGCACCTGTGTAGTTTTAGTAGCCTGAATGGAGGTAATAGACTGATAGATGTCCGACACTAGAGGTTCCTACAGTTCAGAGCACATCTGCAAGCAGCAGGTCACACCCCCACACTGGATCAGACTAAGTAGCTTCTTGGGTCCAATGGCTGGACACATGTCCACTTTATCCTGAATACCACACAGTGCTACTCTCTTCCCATTCAATGTCACCCTCATGTGCTTTGTCTTGTAATCAACCCAGATTGGACTGACTGCCTCCAACCAGTCCTCACCAAGGATCATATCATAACACTGCTGTAACACCTCGGGTGTTTTAAATACTAAAACCTGCCATGTCATCATATGCATTGCAAAGCATTTGGCCTTAGTGAAAACTTTGATATGCATACACTAAAACAAGCTTATCTTTATGTGGTATGTGTTGAATTGTATTGTTTGAATCAAGTTCAAAGTTTTGTTTGAATTTGAATTTTTAAGAAAACCCTGATTTTCAGTATTTAAATCCTACCCTGAAAACCCATTTCAAAATCAAAGTACATTTTGGGGTTGAGCCTTAAAGCAAAAGTGTAGAGCTTGTCAAGTTATACAAAGTTTGTTTTTGGAATTTTCAAAGTTGTTATGAAAAATTTGAAGTAATTTGAAAAGGCGAAATTCTTTAAATGTCCCCTATTTGAATTCAAAATTTCATTTCAAAATGTAGACCGAATTAGGGGGTGGTTGTAAAAGCAAAGTTGTAGAACTTTGAATTTTGAACAACTTTTATTTTTGGAGATTTTTGTGTTGTTATACAAATTTGGGAGTAATTTGGAAATTTAGATGAATGGCAATTCTGTAAATTTGGTGAACAGTGCTCGCCGCTTAAGCTACACCGCCGGCGACCTTCTGCTAGGTACCAGGCGCGCCTGTGGCCGCCCTTGGCTTCACACTGGCGCGGAGAAGGCCCTGCGTGGCTTCTCTTTGCTTCCTGGCCGCCTTTAAAGCCCTGGTGCCGTCGCCGTTCGTCTCCTTTCTATTCCTCTGCTTTTCCCGTCGCCACCGCTCAACTCCGGCGAGCCCGCGCCATCGCCGTAGTGCTTCACCGTCGCAGCCAAGCCTGTCCCAGCTTCGTATTCTCCTTGCGAACCCAGTCCTCCAGCCATTGTTGCCTGATAGCACCAGGAAACGCCGCTCGTCTTCTTTCTTCTTCACGGCCGGCAGCGCCATCGTGGTGTGTGCGTCGCCGTGGCCAGCGCGCTACGGTCTGCCTCTGACCTTGCAAAGCCTTGCTTCAGCTTCGTCTCGATGCCATGGTGCTTAATACCTTGTTGCTTGATCATTTTGTCCACCGCAGTCACCGAAACACCGCCACCGACGACGTTTTGCTCCGCCGTGTTTGCTCAGATCGTCGAACCACCTTGCTGTTGCTCCTTCGGCTCGGTCTTTGACTCCAACGCGTTCGGGGTGAGCTACTGGTGCTTCCTGGACCCTTTGTTTAACTGCTACCGGTCTCCTGTCATTGGCGTAGTGCCGCCGTGCAGTCGCGTCCGCCATGGCTGGCGTCAGGCTTGAATCGTGTTGTAATTGAGTTAGCTAGTGTCTCCAATCGTTGC
Source organism: Miscanthus floridulus (assembly GCF_019320115.1). Classification (NCBI taxonomy): domain Eukaryota; kingdom Viridiplantae; phylum Streptophyta; class Magnoliopsida; order Poales; family Poaceae; genus Miscanthus; species Miscanthus floridulus. Next base: position 110,948,181 of record NC_089597.1, on the reverse strand, counting down.
GCCGTGTTGTTGTGATCGTGTTGGTGACTTCGCTGTCGCCGGTGACCTCGTCGTCGGCGAGATTTTTCGCCGGTCAGAGCCGTCGCCGCCGCGGTCAACGCGGGAGGTAGGAGATGACAGGTGGGGTCGCGTGTCAGTGACCGTGAGTTCGAAATGAATTTTCTGTTTTTCAGATTTGAATGAATAGTATGAGTTTTTGCTATTTTTGTGTAGATTTATTTAGAGCTCCAAAAATTATGAAATTTTTTGTGTGACTTCTCTGTGATGTATATTATTTAGGAAAAATATGAAATGCTGATTTTCAGTACTTTTTGAATGTGATAAAAATTGCTCAATTAATTAATAAATGAGTTTTCATGATTTATCTAGGCTTATTTCTTTATCCAAAAATTATGAAACATGTTTTTCCACTTAGTTATCAGGAGATGAACATTTACAAAAATTTTGAGGTCAATTGGAACAAGTTGATTTATTTCATAATTTGTAATTAAATAATTAATTCATAAAAGTAAATAGTAACCTTTAATGATTTAAGTTTTGATTGAATTTGGATTGAGTGATGACCTTGGGTCATTAGTTGATAATGATTCTTGGCAATGGAATTAAGTGTTACGAAAAAGGTTTAATTAGTTCGACTTGTAACTGTCCCGCGAAGGAAAGTTGTATTCAAGTTGTTAATTTTTGCATCCATCATCGAGGATCATGTTTTATATTTCGCATCATGTTAAACATGGCATTGTTACTACGTGTAGTGAATGAAGGTGAACACGTGGTAGTTAATCAAGTTGCGGAAGAAGTTAATCCGTCTGTTGAGGTCGGATCTGATAATTGTGGAACGTCGTAGGAACCTGACTTTTCCGTGAACCAAGGCAAGCCCCGGATGCATTTAAACCTACCTTGTGTCTTACAAGTTTTTACTGCTTTTGCTTCTATATACTGCATTAAGTGAATAGGGGTCCGGTGGAACCTAATTGGTGCATTACCAACCTTGTTTTTCCATATCTACCTTGTTACCAGTTTTACTTCGTAAATGCCTAGTTATGCTTAGCCATGCTTAGACAGATAAAAGTCGGGTGATTACCTATCACCCGCGAGTTTTAAATGAATCTTTGGTTACGTTTGGTTACTTATGTTATCATGAGATACGGGCATGTGGAGTAATAAATCTAGACTGGGCGGACTCAGTGTGTGAGAGCCACAAGACATGGAGGTCTTGTGAGCGGGTTCCTTCCGCCTGTGTCGATTAAGAACCGTCCGTTGTTGAACTGTGTGAGGTGAGACTTTGTAGTACTAACCACATACTTCGGTAAGCCTTAACTTGGCTATTCTATTACGAGAATGGCTACTCGCGCACTGGGAGTGGAGAGATGGCGGGAATAGCATGTACCCACGTGGCCATGGGCTAGAATGGTGGAGTACTATATTCTCGGGTGGCGCGGACCCGTTCTTGTTTTAGAGGATCCGAGAGTAGGTTGATATATGTAAGTCAGGGACCTGCAGATGTCGTGTGGTCTGGAATCCCCAGCTGGGTTTTTAATCGGTTCGAATCGTCGTTGCTCCTCGGTTATGGAGACTCAACTCTCTGTTCATCATCGTAGTTAATAACTAGAACTCGAGTAAGGTTTGAGAAAGAGTTTGATATGAAGTTCATGATCTCATTACGGATCATGGCAGATTCATATGTGGTTCTTATAAAGTTTTATACGTTGAAGTAAAGAATTTTGTTAAAGAGCTTTTACGCAAAAGAACTTTGACTATTGCTAAAGCCATACCTTGAATCCCTGAGCCTGCATTCCTGAGTCTTCTCAGTTTTATTTCGGTTAAGTCTTGTTGAGTACTTTTGTACTCAGGGTTCGTTGACCCTTGTTGCATGTGAGCCTCATGAGCAGGTCTGTTGTGGACCGTGCTGCATGACTGTTGTTCAGGTCGATGACGATAAGTGAATGTGTGATCCTTGGGCAGGATACTTATATTGTGTGTTTGTATTATGTTATAATGCCACTCCACTACTATTATGGTTTGTATTAATTATCGAACTTAGTTTGTAAGATTTGAAACAACTAGTTTGTAAACTAAGTTATCATAAGACTTCCGCTAATTTACTCTGATGTAGATATTTGAATAAATATTGTAATACTGCAATGACTCTGTAATGGGATCCTGCTCAGAAATCGTGGATGATTCGGGGTTCCCCGAGGACACCCGACAACCTTCTTAAGTTACCAGGAACATATGCATAGTCGTCAGAGGTCGTTGGATAGTGACAGGTGCATGTGGGTCCTATAATTTAGGAGGTTCTGCCACAGAATGGTATCAGAGCGATCGTTACAAAGTCTTTGTTGTATTGTTTTACAAAAAACTTCAAAATGATTTGGTACAAATAGATATAACTTGTTAATTTGGTCCAAATTGCTTCTGGCTTATCTTATTTCATTCTCACCATTCCTTAATTGATTAAAAAGGCTTTGTGTGGTGGAGTAGTATTCTTATTATGCCCTATGTAATAACAACTGTTATTTATGTACCTTATAAGCTTTGATGTTTTTGTTCGTAAGAACGATTCATGCATCATGATTAATCCATTCGTTACTTACTTTCCCTCTGAGTCTGGGTTAGGTAGTGAGTCTGGGTTGAGTTGTGTAATCCATCCTGGCTGTTCTTTAGACTTGGATCAGATTATCTTACTTGGATTAATATTGCTTCCTATAGTATGGCTCGTACCAAGATAACACCCCGTAAGTCCGTTGGACCTAAAGGAGTTCCTCGTCACCAACTTGCTCCTAGGAATGACGGTGCTAGCAGTAGCAGCTCTAGGCCTAATCCCCAGGCAGAGATACAGAGGCTTACAGTAGAGTTAGCTCAGGCTACTAGAGATAGGGCTGTGGATGCCATCCATGTGGGCGAGTTACATGATAGATTGGGATGTCTTACCACCTCTCATAGGAACTGTGAATGTATGTTAGTTCGTATGGTGGAGGGAAGGAATGAAGCTTGGCATAGAGAAGATGTAGCTAGAGCTAGAACTCATGAGCTAGAATTCTATGTAGAAGACCTAGAAGAACATAATACTACCTTGCATGAAGAAGTCCATAGGCTGAGCAACCTTCTGGATCCAAATCATGAACCTCAAGCCGATGAAATGGACCATGGTGTCATCATTGCTGATAATGATGAACTTGAAGAGGAAGAAGAAGAAGATCTGGAAGAATTAGTAATGGTAGATGAAAGTGATAATGAAGGCGGAAATGTTTCCGGAATGGATACCGATCACGAAGTTTGATGTGGTCGAGGAGAAGAGTAGAGTTGTAAATAGTGAGATCTAGTTAAGTTTAGTAGTCTTGTGTGGGTGTGGACTTGTGTTTAAATAAGTGAAACAAGTGTAATGTGTTGTAGTAAGCTCTTTTATCTTTTAATAAAGGCTTGTGAGTTAAGTTTGGTTTGTATGAACAGATGCGTCATACGCGGGGTTCGCATATTCCTGGTACTTCACAAGATGAAGATGGTATTCCTGATCCGCCACCAGTTCCACCAAATTTAGCTGATGCTATCGCCGCCCTTGTCAATGTGACTGTTGAAAATGCTCGATTACTTCGCGAGATAGCTCAGAGTAATCAGAATATGGTGTAGGGAAACTGTGGCCGCAATCATAATCGGCATGAAGCTACATATGTTGATTTCACAGATACAAGACCACCAGTGTTCACCAAGGCCGATGAACCCCTAGAGGCTGATGATTGGCTTCGGACTATGGAGCAGAAATTTGATCTTATTCCATGCACGGAGATGCAGAAACCTGTGTTTGCCGCCCAGCAACTTAGAGGTGCAGCAGGTGCTTGGTAGGCAAATTTAGTGGCTATGCAACCAGCTAGCATTCCAATAACTTGGGCTGAGTTCCGTACTGCCTTTAGAGCTCATTATATTCCAGAAGGAGTGATGGCCATGAAGCTGGATGAGTTCCTTGCTTTGAAGCAAGGGGACCAAACGGTTATGCAGTATGTGGGTAGATTCAATCACCTATCATAGTATGCATCTAAACATGTCAACATAGATGCTAAGAAAAAGAAATGGTTTATGCGAGGTCTAAATACCAAGCTACAAACAATGATGACTACCTGTACCAATGTTACTTATCATGAGGCAGTAAATATTGCAATTGCTTCTGAGGAAAAGTATTGGCAACATAAGGAGATCAAGAAGAAAAAGAGTGGGTAGTCTGGATCCTTTGGTGGAAATCAAAAGAGGCAAAAGATAATCTATCACCCAGTCAACCATTATCGTCCTCCTTATCATCCGCCGCAGTTCCAAGCCGGGCAACAATCAAATGTCCGTCCTGCCACAACTTACCAGAATCCACAACAGACCAATGCTCCTGGTGTCAATGCTCCAATGTCCCAGGGTCACAATTATCCATGTTACAATTGTGGAAGGTCCGATCATTTCTCCAGGGAATGTCCGTATCCCAAACAGTATAATTCAAATTCTCAGAAGGCCCCTACCAATCAACAATAGTGTCAAGTACAGAACAAGAACAACAATCAGAATGCTTAAAAGGGCAAAGATGAAAGGAAGACAGGACGTGTGTTCTATATTCAAGCTGGGGAAATTCCAGAAGGGGAGCCAGTGATGATGGGTATGTTTCATGTCGCCAATCACCCTGCTATTATGCTTTTTGATTCTAGTGCATCTCATTCATTCATCAATAGAACCTTTGTCATAAAGCATGAAATTCCAATTGGGGAAACAAAGGAAAATTTCTTTATACAGTCGCCCGGGGAACGTCTGTGTACTAAGGAAATGGTATACCAGGTACCCATAAACCTGGGTGGGTATATTTTTCCTACTACCATGATTATTCTCAAGGATCAGGATATAGATGTGATCTTGGGAATGAATTGGATGTATCAGCATAAGGCTGTTATAGATGCTTTGAATAGAACAATAAGGGTGAGTTTGCCAGATAATAATTATCCACTTCTTATCCAACTTCCAACCTTAAGGAGAACAGTGGAAAGAGTTTGTGTAACTTTTGTCAAGGAGATTAGGGATATCCCGATAGTTTGTGAATTCCCTGATGTTTTTCCTGAGGATTTACCCGGTCTACCACCAGATAGGGATGTTCAGTTTAACATAGAGTTAAAACCTGGAACAGCTCCGATCTCTCGGAGAGCTTATAGGATGCCACCCAAGGAATTAGCCGAGTTGAAGACTCAGTTGCAAGAGTTGATTGGGAAAGGATTTATTCAACCTAGTTCATCACCTTGGGGATGTCCGGCAATTTTTGTGAAAAAGAAAGATGAGACACTAAGGTTATGTGTTGACTATCATCCGTTGAATGAAGTGACCATTAAGAATAAGTATCCCTTACCTCGGATAGACTTGGTTTTTGATCAACTGGCTGGAGCCAAAGTTTTCTCCAAGATTGATTTAAGGTCAGGCTATCACCAAATCAAGATTAAGCCTGAAGATATTCCCAAAATGGCATTTACCATAAGATATGGATTATATGAATACTTGGTAATGTCTTTTGGTTTGACAAATGCTCTGGCTCATTTCATGTATCTAATAAATTCAGTATTCATGCCCGAGCTAGACAAATTTGTAGTGGTGTTCATTGACGACATCCTAGTTTATTTCAAGAACAAGAAGGAACATGCGGAACATCTTAGAATTGTCCTGACCCGTTTGAGAGAACATCAACTATATGCCAAGTTCAGTAAGTGTGACTTTTGGCTTAAGGAAGTATAGTTTCTTGGACATGTCTTATCAGCTGAAGGAGTTGCAGTGGATCCAAGCAAAGTTAAGGATGTGCTTGATTAGAAACCACCCACCACTGTTCATCAAGTTCAGAGTTTTCTGGGACAGGCGGGGTATTACCATCGTTTTATTCTAGATTTCTCTAGAGTATCCAAGTCCATCACTGAGTTGTTGAAGAACTAGGTCAAGTTTGTCTGGTCATCTGATTATGAAGAGGCTTTCTAGACTTTAAAGAGACTGTTAACCACTACACCAGTATTAGCCCAACCTGATATCGAGAAGTCATTTGACGTTTATTGTGATGCTTCGGGTATTGGTATTGGATGTGTATTGATGCAAGAAGGCCGAGTCATTGCCTATGCTTCCAGACAACTTAAGCAACATGAAGAGCACTATCCTACTCATGATCTAGAGTTAGCAGCAGTTGTCCATGCTTTGAAGATTTGGCGGCATTACCTGCTTGGTAATACGTGCCATATTTATATAGACCACAAGAGTTTAAAGTATATCTTTACTCAATCCAATTTGAACATGCGACAAAGAAGATGGTTAGAATTGATTAAAGATTATGACTTGGAGGTACATTATCACCCTGGTAAAGCAAATGTGGTTGCAGATGCCCTCAGTCGAAAGAGTCATTGCAATTGTCTGACAGTAAGAACAATGGGTTTGACTTTATGTCAAGAGATGGAGAAGTTGAATATAGAGGTAATTCAACAAGGTAGTTTGACCAACATAATTGTTGAAGCCACTATTCGAGACCAGATTATTGCTGCTCAGAAAGAAAACAAGGGTATAGCCCATATCAAAGAAAGAATCAAGAATGGGAAAGCAGAATGCTTCAAAGTAGATGATGAAGGTGTGTTATGGTTCAAGAATCGCTTAGTGGTACCAAAGGTTCCAGAGTTGCGACAGTCAATTCTTGAAGAAGCACATGCTACTAGGTTATCTATTCATCTGGGAAGTAATAAGATGTACCATGACTTGAAACAAAGATTTTGGTGGACCAAAATGAAGATAGAAATTGCCCGGTATATAGCCAAGTGTGATACTTGTCAAAAGGTGAAAGCTATACATTTGAGGTCTGCTGGAGAGTTACAGCCATTACCTATTCTAGCTTGGAAGTGGGAGGATATTAGTATGGACTTTATTGTTGGTCTACCCAAGACATCAAAGGGCTTTGACTCAGTATGGGTTATTGTAGATCGACTAACCAAGTCAGCACATTTTCTTCTGGTCCAAAGTACATATCCCACTATCCGATATGCCAAGATGTATCTAGACAGAATTGTGAGTTTACATGGGGTACCAAAGACCATAGTGTCAGATCGGGGTACACAGTTTGTCTCCAGCTTTTGGAAACACTTGCATGCTTCGTTGGGTACCAAACTCCTATATAGTACAGCTTATCATCCCCAGACTGATGGTCAGACTAAAAGGATCAATCAAGTACTTGAAGATATATTAAGGTGTTGTGTCCTTAACTATTCCAAGAAGTGGGATGAATGTCTACCTTTGGCTGAGTTCTCATACAATAATAGTTATCAAGAGAGCATTAGAATGGCTCCGTTTGAAGCACTTTATGGTCGTAGATGCAGAACATCACTGAGTTGGTCTGAACCCGGGGAAAGAATATTCTTTGGAGTTGACCTTGTGAAAGAAATAGAAGACAAGGTTAGACAGATACAAAGTAATTTGAAGATAGCTCAGTCCCGACAAAAGAGTTATGCAGATAAACGACGTAGATCATTGGTGTTTAACAAGGGAGGTTTTGTATATATGAAGGTATCACCAATGAAGGGAGTTACCCGTTTTGGTGTTAAAGGCAAGTTGACACCTCGATATATTGAGCCATTTCAAATTTTAGAGAGGTATGGAAAAGAAGCATATCATTTGAAATTACTAGAACATCTCTCAGCTGTACATGATGTGTTCCATATTTCTCAATTGAAGAAGTGTCTCCGAGTGCCTGAGCAGAATGTTGAGGTTGAAGGAGTGGAACTTGAACCGGATTTGACCTATTCCGAATATCCTATCAGAGTTCTGGATCAGAAAGATCATGTCACACAAAGGAGGACAATCAAGTTCTACAAGATACAATGGAATCAACATTCCGAAGAAGAAGCTACTTGGGAATCCGAAGATTACTTGTTAAAAAAATTTCCAGAGTTTCTTGCGTCGATATAGAATAATGTTAGTCTGCTTTATTGATAAGAATCATGTTTGTAAAGGGACCTCAGCTGTTTTATGGACAAGTTTTGGATGATTTTGGACTGACACATTTCCTTTTCCATTACTTACCCTATGACTTTGAATCTCGGGGCGAGATTTCTTTTAGGGGGAAGGATTGTATCACCTCGGGTGTTTTAAATACTAAAACCTGCCATGTCATCATATGCATTGCAAAGCATTTGGCCTTAGTGAAAACTTTGATATGCATACACTAAAACAAGCTTATCTTTATGTGGTATGTGTTGAATTGTATTGTTTGAATCAAGTTCAAAGTTTTGTTTGAATTTGAATTTTTAAGAAAACCCTGATTTTCAGTATTTAAATCCTACCCTGAAAACCCATTTCAAAATCGAAGTACATTTTGGGGTTGAGCCTTAAAGCAAAAGTGTAGAGCTTGTCAAGTTATACAAAGTTTGTTTTTGGAATTTTCAAAGTTGTTATGAAAAATTTGAAGTAATTTGAAAAGGCGAAATTCTTTAAATGTCCCCTATTTGAATTCAAAATTTCATTTCAAAATGTAGACCGAATTAGGGGGTGGTTGTAAAAGCAAAGTTGTAGAACTTTGAATTTTGAACAACTTTTATTTTTGGAGATTTTTGTGTTGTTATACAAATTTGGGAGTAATTTGGAAATTTAGATGAATGGCAATTCTGTAAATTTGGTGAACAGTACTCACCGCTTAAGCTACACCGCCGGCGACCTTCTGCTAGGTTCCAGGCGCGCTTGTGGCCGCCCTTGGCTTCGCGCTGGCGCGGAGAAGGCCCTGCGTGGCTTCTCTTTGCTTCCTGACGGCCTTTAAAGCCCTGGTGCCGTCGCCGTTCGTCTCCATTCTATTCCTCTGCTTTTCCCGTCGCCACCGCTCAACTCCGGCGAGCCCGCGCCGTCGCCGTAGTGCTTCACCGTCGCAGCCAAGCCTGTCCCAGCTTCGTATTCTCCTTGCAAACCCAGTCCTCCAGCCGTTGTTGCCTGATTGCGCCAGGAAACGCCGCTCGTCTTCTTTCTTCTTCACAGCCGGCAGCGCCATCGTGGTGTGTGCGTCGCCGTGGCCAGCGCGCTACGGTCTGCCTTTGACCTTGCAAAGCCTTGCTTCAGCTTCATCTCGATGCTGTGGTGCTTAATACCTTGTTGCTTGATCGTTTTGTCCACCGCAGTCGCTAGAACACCGCCACCGACGACGTTTTGCTCTGCCGTGTTTGCTCAGATCGTCGAACCACCTTGCTGTTGCTCCTTCGGCTCGGTCTTTGACTCCAACGCGTTCGGGGTGAGCTACTAGTGCTTCTTGGACCCTTTGTTTAACTGCTATCGGTCTCCTATCGCCGGCATAGCGCCACCGTGCAGTCGCGTCCGCCATGGCCGGCGTCAGGCTTGAATCGTGTTGTAATTGAGTTAGCTAGTGTCTCCAATCGTTGCACCGTGTTGTTGTGATCGTGTTGGTGACTTCGCTGTCGCCGGTGACCTCGTCGTCGGCGAGATTTCGCCGGTCAGAGCCGTCGCCGCCGCGGTCAACGCGGGAGGTAGGAGATGACAGGTGGGGTCGCGTGTCAGTGACCGTGAGTTCGAAATGAATTTTCTGTTTTTCAGATTTGAATGAATAGTATGAGTTTTTGCTATTTTTGTGTAGATTTATTTAGAGCTCCAAAAATTATGAAATGTTTTGTGTGACTTCTCTGTGATGTATATTATTTAGGAAAAATATGAAATGTTGATTTTCAGTACATTTTGAATGTGATAAAAATTGCTCAATTAATTAATAAATGAGTTTTCATGATTTTTCTAGGCTTATTTCTTTATCCAAAAATTATGAAACTTGTTTTGCCACTTAGTTATCAGGAGATCAACATTTATAAAAATTTTAAGGTCAATTGGAACAAGTTGATTTATTTCATAATTTGTAATTAAATAATTAATTCATAAAAGTAAATAGTAACCTTTAATGATTTAAGTTTTGATTGAATTTGGATTGAGTGATGACCTTAATATGTCGGTTGATATATATAAGTCGGAGACCTGCATATGTCGTGTGGTCTGGAATCCCCAGCTGGGTTTTTAATCGGTTCGAATCGTCGTTGCTCCTCGGTTATGGAGACTCAACTCTCTGTTCATCATCGTAGTTAATAACTGGAACTCGAGTAAGGTTTGAGAAAGAGTTTGATATGAAGTTCATGATCTCATTACGGATCATGTCAGATTCATATGTGGTTCTTATAAAGTTTTATACGTTGAAGTAAAGAATTTTGTTAAAGAGCTTTTACGCAAAAGAACTTTGACTATTGCTAAAGCCATACCTTGAATCCCTGAGCCTGCATTCCTGAGTCTTCTCAGTTTTATTTCGGTTAAGTCTTGTTAAGTACTTTTGTACTCAGGGTTCGTTGACCCTTGTTGCAGGTGAGCCTCATGAGCAGGTCTGTTGTGGACCGTGCTGCATGACTGTTGTTCAGGTCGATGACGATAAGTGAATGTGTGATCCTTGGGCAGGATACTTATATTATGTGTTTGTATTATGTTATAATGCCACTCCACTACTATTGTGGTTTGTATTAATTATCGAACTTAGTTTGTAAGGTTTGAAACAACTAGTTTGTAAACTAAGTTATCGTAAGACTTCCGCTAATTTACTCTGATGTAGATATTTGAATAAATGTTGTAATACTGCAATGACTCTGTAATGGGGTCCTGCTCGGAAATCGTGGATGATTCGGGGTTCCCCGAGGACACCCGACAACCTTCTTAAGTTACCAGGAACATATGCATAGTCGTCAGAGGTCGTTGGACAGTGACAGGTGCATGTGGGTCCTATAATTTAGGAGGTTCTGCCACAACTGCAGGTTCAATACTCTAGCATCAGATTTGAACTTGTGGCCCTGAACACACCATTGCAAGGCTGGCACTCTTTCAGAAAACTGCATTTGGCCCCCATCAGCAGCTTTGAAGGTGGCTGGTTGACAGAGTTCAGTGGATAAGCCCAATGCGCTGACCAACTTGTTACTGACAAAAGTTCCCACACTTCCCGAATCAACTAATACCAGGACTTGATGTTTTCCAATTCGAGCAAGCAATTTCAGATTATGTCTCTTAACAGCCCTCTCAAAGTTCGGCCACTGTAATGCACATACAGATTCTTCAGCTGTTAAGTCTTCAGACTGGACATCTACCGATTTGTCAGATGCAGCCAAATCCAAGGCATCCCACAACTCTTCCAACACATGTAATGGAACATGCTCAGGACAAGAATGAGTAGGACCCCATTTACCTCCACATTTGAAACAGAGACCGTTCTTGCGGCGATATTGCTTGAGCGAAGCCAGCTTATCATCAATATCCATTTTCTGAACTTTGACTGCTGACCTTTCCATACCACCCATTCCCACTTTGTCAAGCATCTTATCAGCTCCTTTTGGGAAGGGCCACCAAAAGGGTTTGTTCCTTGCAGCACTCAGCTCCTCCTCTTGCAATAGTGCCAAGGCACTCGCCATATCCACATCACGTGGTCTGTGCAATGCAATCGGTGCTCTGATCTCCTCCTTGAGGCCTGAGAGAAATCTCGTGATGAAATACACGCAATCATAAGATGGGTTGTATAACAGAATACCATGTGCTAGCTTCTCAAACTTAGCCTAATACTCTGCAACCGATCCGGTTTGCCTCAGAGTTTCCAATGCATGTAACTGACGCTGATATTGATCCTTGTCGTACTTGGCGAAGACCAGTTCACAGAGATGATCCCAATCCGTGATCCGACCATGCCGTTCCATCGTCTGTAGCCATGTCGCAGCCGAACCCGTGAAATTGAGAGCTGCAAATCTCGTCCTCATCGCCGGGTGAACTCCATAGACCTCGAAAAAGAGAACATAATGATCACGCCACAATCGTGGGTTGTCCCCATCGAATTTGGGGAAATCGAATTTGGGCACCGGAGGGGATCGAATCGACTGCAGATGCTCGAATTTAGGCGATGGAAAAGCGTGAGGGATGAGGTCGGTAGGCATACCCGTGACCGGGTGCGGCAGCAAGGCGCTCGGGGCCCCGCCGCCAACAACCCGGTGCTCGTGTCGCTGGCCGTGCCCATTGGGCGATTGCGATGTCGAAGCCGCTGTCGGTGCCACGTTCAGATCGAACCACCCTGCTGCGTGATGCATCGACAGAGTCGTGAGCGGGTTGGGCACCTAAGACATCGGCAACTACTGGAGTGGAGGTGGGCGCGACATCTGAATCGGCGGAGGTTGAAGAAGCTACGCCGACACGATCGGTGGTTGAGGCGGAGGCGGAGGCGGTTGAGGGGGACGCGCCTCCAACTGCTGCACCTGGGTTGAGGTATCCTTGGACTGCTGAATCATCGACCCCATGTTCGTCTCCGCAATCGTCCGCCATGCCTCCAAGTCGTTGAGCTTGTCGAGCGTAGTCGCCATGAGCTGCTGGAATCCCGCGAACTGCTTGGCCATATCCTGGACCCCGACGAGCTGCTGCGCCATGGAATCCATGGTTGACTTGAGGTCCTCAATCGAAGCTGCCATCTCAATCTGGATTTTGGTGGGTTTCCGCTTCGGCGCCAGAACGGAATGGATCGATTGAGGAAAAAAATTCCCTCAAATCGACAGGCTCTGAATACCAATTGTAATGACCTGGATGAGTGGAAGGAAGATTGGGACCAACTGATGAGCTTTATTGCAAACTGGAAAACTGTATTTGCTTACAAGAGCGGATAACCGCTAAAGAATGATTACTACTTCTACGAATGTAGCAGCTAAATGGTTACAGTTTCTCCCCTTTCCTCCTAAGGTCCAGCGGCTTATATAGCCAGCAGCCGTCGCTGTGAAGTAAGCTTCCCAGGTCCATACCAACCGTTGTTGACGGCCACGCCACCATCACATGAAGTACCTGCATTGTGGGTCCACCTGTCGGTCATTACAGCGACGTTTCACACCGTGGGCATCGGAAGACGAATAAAAGAAAGCCCCCACTTGCCAAAGGCGGCTTCGAATGAAGGGCATCATGACGCTCGGTCTCGAAGCCGTATTTTTTCAGTCAACGAACAATATTTTTCTTTCATAACAAATGAGCCAACAGTACTTTCGGTCATAAGCTCAGTCAACGAATAATATTTTTCTCTCAAAACAAATCGATCAACGGTACTTTCGGTCATGGGCTAAGAACCGGACAGATCAGGGTCCCGGGACGATTCGGGTGGAGCACGTGAAGCTCGTCGCTTGCCGCCACGCGCGGTACAGCCTGACTGCCTCAGCCTGAGCCCATCCATCCATCTATCCGAAGCCCCCGGAGGACCTCCCAACAACCAAGAAACATGTCACGCCTTTCCAGTTGCCAAATCACAACTGGAGCTACGAAATGGCAGGACAAAAACGTCGCTGTTGCCGCGGTTTCTTATCGGTTGAGTGTTGTAGACGGGCCTTTCTTTTTTGAACTGGATGTGAAACTGAATCCACTGTCCTATAGTCCTTGCATGGACACATGGTTTTGACGTTTCGTTTACACGCTTAGAGCACTTTTGCGACATTTTACGCCAAAAAAGAGTGGGCTTCGATTTGTGCTATATCTTGGTTTGGCAGCTACAGGTCACGTGGAAACTAGCCGTAGTCGTAACGCCTGTCAGCCACGTAGAGGATCCTTGCCAGAATGAAATACGAAACTTTTTACCACCCAATAACAAAAATACAGTGTGAACATAAAAATACAGGGAGTCAAGAAAACTTGCAGATTGCTTTGGAAAGAGTCATGTGAAACACACTCTGCTACAAAAAAGTGTAGGTCAAGTTATACACTCAACAATGTGCCACAAATGGTTAGAGCAAACTTGTAAATTCCAGGCCATATAAAACGCTCTACTGGCAGGCGGGGCAAGGGAGTACTCTCTCTCTCTCTCTCTCTCCGAGATCGGCTGCAGTCGGAGATAGGCAGCAAAGGCAGCGGCAGGCTCCTCTCGAGCCTGCGGCGGCGGGCCTCAACCACGGCGAGGCTGGGCGGTCGGCCCCGGCGGCCAGCCGAGCCGTGCGCCGGCGGCTCCGGTGACGCGCGGCAGCCGGCGGGCAGGCGGCGCCAGCAACAGCAGCTGATCGGGACGCGCGTCATGGCGTGGTGGAGCGCGAGGGTGGTCGCGCCCGTGCGCAGCGCCTGGCTCGCCGTCGCCGCCGCGCGCGCCCGCGTCCGCAAGGGCGGTAAGTAAGCTGACCGTGCTCTCTAATTCTAGCTTCTCCTCAGCACCTCTGCTCTGCACGGCAGCGTAATCATGTTCGTTCGAGAGCAAAAGCTTAGAACAGGGTCAGCAATCGAGGAGTAGTTCATGGCATGAATCTCTTGCGCGAACGCAAGCCACTAGCTACATTTAGGATTTGCACAATGCCATCAAAAGTTGGAGCTCTTTTCGTCGAATTGCTGTGACGATTCTTTTTGACGAGGAACACAAAACTGTTTGCAATGTCGGCAGATCTAGGCATATTGCTAGGAGCATTGTTTCACTGCAGTAGAACACACAGTTTGAGCTTTACCTCCTTTCTTGAAACGACAAAGGAGAAAAGGAAAAGATCACAAGAAACAAACAAATTATTTAGCAATGGGTAATGGTCCTTGCGCACCAAGATTCATGACACGCTATCTTTCTTGCCTCCAACCGCCCGTTTGCAGTGTATGCAGACAATTAGGCCTTGGACCACCCAATCCCCTTTGCGATTCTTGTGGTTCATTATTTGATCTTTTATCTTCACTCACCGGAATCTCCTGCTTTAACTGAAATTTTGATTTAGTAGTAAAAAAGTGCAGTGAGCACTAAGCAGTAATTAATCATTTCCCCTCATGTTTCTGAACTGGACCAATGCAGAGTGTGGCATCCTGAGCCTTCACCAGGACGTGCAGACCTGCGGGTACCAGGACGTGCAGGTGATGTGGAACATGCTGAGCTCGGAGAAGGAGGCAGTTGCCGCCGGCGGTGGCAGCGCGCTGCCGAAGCCGCCGCGAAAGCGGCCGTTCTGGAGGCTGCCGCTCTGGCCCGTCCGATCGCCCCGGGCCGCCGCCGCACGGTGAGACGGCAGCAGCAGCATCGCAAGGAATATTGTTACCAGAGCCTGGTTTCTCCGATCCCATGAGCGAGTAGGACATCGTTCTCGTCATCATGGCACGTCGTCATCCACCTCCCCAGCGAGGCCTACCAAGGTTGTGAGACTCCCAAGCCTGAAAGGGTCGCGTGTAGTATAAGGGCCTGCCTGTTGTACAGTTGGGGACAACGCGTTCTTGCAAGCTATTGCTATATCCTATAAGTATATCTGGCTTGTGCCATCTGGTGCTTGATTCTAATATGAAGTTCTGAACTTGAGATTGCAAGAGCCATGGTGCGCTGCTTAACAGTCTGAATTATTCATCTTTCGTGTGCCTTTGTTCTTGGCATGAAGGGCTGGTGCATCCGTAGCTCTTCCCGGTAGGAGCTGTGGCGTTATTTGGATGCATTGCTTTCTGAAGAGCGATCAGATTGCGTCAGTGATCTGAATTATGTGCTGAGCTCCATCTCCAAACATGGCTTTCTTTTGAGAATATCTCCAAACATGGTTGAGTGTGGAAGTGGTCAGTGCCCACGGCCTGATTACGAATTTACGGGCTCACCATCACCGGTGTCCGCGAAGCCCACAAAAACCCAGGCACAAGCCGCGGCCCAGAAAAAACTGGCCTCCAGTCTGCACTACATCGGCTCGGGAGTCAGTTTGTGATGTTTGTGCAGAGTGTGTGGGTCATGCATGTGCTTAAGTTGTACCCCCATCCCAAAATAGATGTCATTGTCACTTCTCGATAAGTTAACTTTATTTAACTTTGACTAATTATATATTAAATAATATTAATATTTATGATACATAGTTAGTATCATTAGATAGATTGTTTAATACACTTTCATAATAAACTTATTTGGAGATATAAATGTTGTACACATTTTCTATAAACCTAATCAAAGTTAAGAAAGTTTGACCTGCATCCCATAGCGACTTCTATTTTGGGACGGAGGGTGTACTCTCTAAAAAAGATCAGACGGTCCTATCGGTAACGGGTTAATGGGGTTTCCACGCTTTTGGTGGAAGAGATTCCTAATAAAGAGAGCCTATTACCATTTCCGCAATTTTTCGCAACGGCGCCCTATCTGTGACGCTCCCTGCCCGTGCTTGCGTGACCTCGGAGAGCAATCGGCAGAGAGCGATCGGCGGCGATGATCTCAGTGGCCCTATGTCGCATCAAGACCATATTCCCCGACAGTCGGCTTGCCCCACGCCTCCTCCGCGTGGCGCTTGCCTCGTCGTTCACGCGTGAAGTAATTAACCTTTGGGGTTTGCTATGCCTGGGTTTTTTTCGAGGTTTCACGCCTTCTTTGTGGTGTGACGCTAAGTTGGCGAGGCTTCTCAAGGCTCAGCGCCGGCAGGTCGGTGGCGCGTGTGGGACTGTCGGACGCCCGAACAAGGCCGTCGATCATGACCATGGTGTCGGGCCCAAGGGTGGACAACACGGTAGCGGCGACAGGGGCCACGATGGGGACCACGACGAGGGCGGCGACGGGGACCACTTCGGCGGCTGCGGTGGGGACCATGGTAGAACATGCCGAGCTCGGAGAAGGAGGCCGTTGCCACCAGCGGCGGCGACACGCTGCTGTTGGTATTTCTTACGTTCACAGATAAATCCGCAAGCGCACGGATACCGTTGTAGCTTTTCACCCGGAGTATTGCAAGTATCGTATCCATTAAGAAACGTGTGAGATTAACTAGAACTAACTTAACCAGAGATAGCAACAAGGTTAAGATAAATAGGAGTATAGAGAGGACTTCTAAGGCTTTTAACTTCTAACTTAAGTTAGCGTTTGTATTCTAGTGTTCAACTGGGGACATTAATAAAGAAGAATTATAATTCTTTGATTGTAACTAAGGTGTTGCTGGACCTACAGACAAGATGTGAAATACAGAGGATCAACGAGGCTGTCACTTCCGACGATCTACCACATCTGGAATGAAAGGTGCATCCCCGAATAATAGAAAGTCTAAGCACCACACTTACACCAACGATTAACACTTTAACCTCGTATCCTAGGTTTAAAGCACTCAAACGAGTCATGATCCTGATAAACACTAAAGCACAAAACTACTTTAAATCAGAAATCAGCTACTAGAGTTATCTCGAATGCAAGCTCAGAGAACCTGAATCCGCCAAGGTAAAGCCCTAAAGATAGCACCGACAAACCTGGTACTTCCTCCAAACTCTTCCCTCACTCTCTAACTCACTATTTTCTATGTACAAAGAACTAATCCTACTTTAGTGGACTATTCTTCTCTTTAATTGCGATGCCTTCTGGAGGAGGGTCTGGGGTCCTTTTATAGGGGGTGCTAGGCTCCCTGTGGGCCCATGAATCCGTGGCACAGCTTAATCTCGACTCTTCATCCGAACCGACTTTAATAAAAGGTGGAGATTCAACCTTAGAGGCGGTGGAAATCGACTGGAGCTGACAAGTGGGCTAGGTGGGGTCGGTCGACCCCCCACCAAGTGCCCCATCCACATGAATTTCCTTCTTTATCTCATGTACGGTGTATTAGAGCCTAGTGGAGTCAATTTCGTTATAGATGGATATGATTTCCTATGATAGCAAGGCCCACTTGGCCTGTTTTCTAGATAAACCCTCCTGCATTCACATAATTACTAAAACTTGTGGAAATACTTAGTTTAAACCACTAGACCTATGTTGGTGATTGATTTTAAAGATAAATGTAAGGCATATTGACGGTTTATAATTAACGTTAACGACCAGCCATTCTGGAGGTTGTCGCTCTGGCCCGTCCGGTCACCCCGTGCCGCCATCGCGCGGTGAGATGGCATACGGCAGCAGCATTGCACGTAATGTTACTACCAGAGCCTGGTTTTCGATCCTATGAGCGAGTAGGACATCGTCCTCGTCATCATGGCATGTCATCGCCCACCTCACCAGCGAGGCCTACCAAGGCTGTGACTCCCAAGCCTTAACTAAAAGGGTCGTGTGCAGTATAAGGGCCTGCCTGTTGTAGAGTTGGGGACAACGCGTTCATGCAAGCTACTTGTCGGGTTCATAAACCTGGGGTCCCTCATGGACTAGCTTCCCAGCAAAAGCTTGGCCTAGCAGACGACGTTGCGAACGACGCGCAAACTCCTGGGCTGGCCCAAACACCTAAACGAAAGGCCAGAAGGGCGATCCAATCCGACCGAAAGGCCTCGCTAAGGAGGAACAACGCTTGCTTTTGACTCTGGTCCACCTCTCCGACCGGAACACCTAGCCAAGGAGGAACAATGCTCGCTTCCAACTCTGGCCCACCTCTCCGACCGGAAGGCCTGACCGAACACCGCTTCCGAACTCTGACCCGCGTCTCCGACTAGGGACGCACCAAACCCCTGCTTGTAGCTCTTCACCGACTAGTGCAGTCGAAGCCAACTGGGACCAACCGACCGGAGACACCCCGCTCGGTGAGGACCAGGAAAAGGACGGAGCAAGTAGGGCAGGGCACTCAAGTCAACCGCAATACCAAGGACCGTACCCTGTACACCTATAGGACAGTACCGACAGGACATGTCAGAAGAGTGCCCTGTAACCTTCCAGGCATGTCAGAACCCAATAAGTGTTGTGGGTATCGACATTTGCCCTACAGTGTTGTGGGCGCCCGCAAACTCCCATACCAGATGAACATGGTAAAACCCCTTGCATGTCTCTAGGCATCAACAGTATGGCAGGCATCGACGTCTGTCATACCAGAAGAAGATGACACAACCTCCCACATGCATCTGCCATTAATAGTGTTATGGGTGCCTACAAACATCTTATCCCCGACGGCGTGGGCAACAAAACTTAGCATACACTCTCTCTCTCTCTTGTAAGGCCACCCCCTTCATCTATAAAAGGGGGTGCGCTCTCTCCCAAAGGGGAGGGTGAGTTCACTCACACACCACAACAGAACCACTAGGTTCAAACCTCGAGCACACGCCTGAACACTTAGCACATAGCAGAGCTCCCATCACTCTCAGCCCTTCAGATCAGAGTCCGACCGGACCTCTTGCACCCCTATCTTTCTCCCTTCTGTTTGTAACCCTACAACAAACTTCGAGCACCTAGGCTCAGGAATAAAGTCACCGACCGACTCAAACTAGACGTAGGGCACGTTGCCTGAACTAGTATAAACTCTATGTCATTGAGTGCTAGACCACATCCGATCACAACGTACAGCAAAACTACAAATATTTACGTGTTGGTCACTTTCTGCATCGACAGTTGGTGCCGTCCGTGGGGAAGACGCTGTATGTTCACACTTTTGGTCATCGGATGGCCCACTTTTTTGCCACCTTCACCATGGCGGGCTCTAGCGATATGACTCGCTTTGGCTCACTAGGGTTCCCCACACTCCCACCTGTTGGGATGTGGGGGCCTCCCATCTTCGAGCCGTCCTAGGTCTTCCTCTTCGGAAGCCTGGACTTCATCGCCGACCAGCTCGGCGTACTACACCTCCGCGAAGAGACACTTGTTCCGGCACCCGTCGGACGGGCGCCCTCCATCGGCTCTAGGACACCCGACGACTTCAACGACGAGGTGCCTGCGCTTCATTCTGAGCAAACGCTCTGCTCAAACCCCGCTATGAGTAATGTACATGTTGTTATTTAATCGCTATTTACTATATTCTGCAGATTCTCTAGAGGGACCCTACTGTCCCTACCGCAACCGCCATTTGACTGGTCCCCCTACGGCCTCACATCCCTCATAGACGCGTACACCCATGGGCTCCAAAAGATGCTGACGCCGCCTCCTCTCACATCCGAATTCGTGGGGATGGCGAGCTACGTTCACACATGTTTCTACGAACTCGTAGATGACGAGGTTGAGAGCAACGGCTCCAGCATCGGTGACGTGATACCTAGCCACCGTCTGTCCCGGGAGTGCGCTATGGCGGACGCTACAGGACAGCTGTCGGCGGTAGCGGAGTCCCTGCAGACTCACACCACTCCAGACCCTCGCGCTTGCATAAAAGCATGGCGAGGAGCTACGACAATGGTGACAGAACTAGCCACCACCTGCGCCGGCGCGCTCGGCACACCACGCTACGCCCCGTGCGCGTAACTTGGCGAGCGGCACCCGGGGTCGCGCCCGCTAGGTCTAGCGCAACATCATGGACGGGGAAACGATCCCCCATAGTTCGCTCGGGCTGGCTAGAACATCACCACCGCGACAATGCTTCTGCGTGGCCTTCCCGAGCCGAACGACCTCCAGGAATAGGCGATCCATCGGAACCTTCGGGCACTAGTGGAAACCGCCACCGTTCAACAGGCGGAGAGCTTCGCATCGCGACACCGACTCGTGGCCTCTCTCCCCACCAGGGGAGTGGGGACGCACCAGATGAATCGCTCCACCCGCTCACCGCTATAGCCACCGAGCACAGCATAGGAGGCCGCATCTGCTACCCGGCATGACCTGTCGCCCGCTCCATACCGACCGCCTGTGCGTGAGCGGCTCGAGCTGAACCAAGACGCTTGCAACGTCATAAGCACCGGCGTCGGTCCGGGCAAGATGATGACGTCCATCAAGCGGCAGTGAGGGCAGGCAACGCAGACCCCGTGCGGACCATCACGGGGAGTGGTGAAACGCACCCCTGGCACGGTCGTCGGCGGGACGACCAGAGTCCCAGCCCGGATGGCCCGACACATCTAGAGAGCATCGTTCCCACCATGTGTGGCAGAACCGCCCCAAATAGCACACTTACGGAGGCGCTCGTTGTAACAACCCAAAAATCCACACACCAAAAATCACAACCACAAAATTTTTGCTGTTACCCCATGCAATGTTGAGTGACATCTGTAGGAGCCAACCCTAGATGTTGCATTAGAAGTAACCCAACTAGACAAATTCATTAGCATGGCATGTCAATTGTTAACTACGTTTATTCAAATACTAACAAGTAAAATATGGCATGCATTGTTAACTCAAATGGTGATTTGGATTTCCATCTGCTTTATGTAATGCTTAACAACTTCTTTAAAGTAATAAACCATAAAGTAATTATTAAGAGAAAACAAATTCTATTTTTGTATAACAAAACTACACCTATTTTTGTTATACAAAATAGCTAAATAAATTCCTAATATATATAAAAGAATGTTGTGGGCCTCATACCTAAAACTCCAATGAATAAGGTACACCAATTTTGAATTCAAATTCCAAAATCAAATTTGAATTTAAACAAAAAGAGAAGAAAAATAAAAACAGAAAAGGAAAAGAAAAGCAGAAGGCCCGCAGCTGGCTCGGCCTGCTCGGCCCGCTAGCGCGCAGCAGCAGCCAGCTAGCCAGCTTGCGCGCGCAGCAGCAGGCCAGCCCAACTCACGTGGCCAGCCCAGCAAGCCAGTCAGCGCGCTGCTCACGCCCGCGCGCCTCCCCGCTTCGCTGCTGCTGCCACCGGACCCCACGCGCCAGGACGCCATCACCCGATGGAAGCCGCTGCCAAGCAGGGCCCAGGTGTCATCACCCACCTCGGTCCCCCCTGCTTTTCCCGATCGCAGAACAGAGACAGGGACGGGAGCTCCACGCAACCGCCTCAGCCGCATGATCGCGCCATCAACCGATCGGACACGCTCAAGGACACCAGCCGGACCGACCAAGTCTGACAGAAGTCACGCCCGCAGCATGACCCTACCCCCCCCCCCCTCACGCGCGCCTGCCATGGCCATGGCCGAGCCGTGACCTTGTCGCCTCCCTGTCCCCCGCCTTGCTGACCAAGGAACACAAAAACGGTTTTGCCATCGCACCCGCGGCCGCGTCGCGACCCCGTAGCCCTGGCCTCGACGCGATCATAGCCCTCCGCGTGCCCCTTGGCCATCCCCAGCCGCTCGCTCCATGCCTGGCCAAGCTTCGGCTATAAAAGCCCCGACCCCGGCTGCCCAAACGCGTCCCCATGCCCCGCAGCCACCTTGTGGCCATCCACTGCACAACCGAGCCAAGAGAGAGAGGGGATAGAGGAAGAAGAAGGAGCGTCGACGCCGCCCGATGTCGCCGGAGTCGCCGCAGCGGAGGACGATGCCTCGATCCACCATGACGATGCTGCACGGCACTACATCGGCTCTTCACTACACTCGCCTCACCACTGCGTCACCATCCTATCTTCCACGACACCAACGGTGAGCCTCGGTCTTTCCCTGCTCGCCGCTAGACCTCGCTGTTTTAGCCATGGCGCTCCACACTGGGAGCGCGTAGGCCAAGGCCGTCTCCGGCCTCTGGGTACACACAAACGCACACTGGCTAAGGAACGAACGTGCCACGCGTTCATTCATGAGAAAAGGGGACCGCTGCTACGCCACCTAGCCCGCGCCGTTCACCACCGGACCGCCGCCATGGCCGAATCAAGCCGCCACCGTGGCCAAAGCCACTGGAGACTTTAGAAGCCCCCTCGACCTGCCCGACGAGCCTGCTGGAACACCGTGATGCTCATGCGCACCACATGTCTGACTTTTGTCGCTGCCACCACGCCATCCCCGTACGCCGTCGTGCTTGAGCAGCCGACGCCGTGGCTAGACCACTGGGAAACCTTGGCCACCGCGATAGCGCCACCGTTGAAGTCACCGTACCTTGGAGAAGTCATAGCACCACACTACCGCACCCCTACACCTCCGGTGAGGCTCGCCGGTGAGGTACGCCACCGGCGGGAACCCACCACGAGGAGGAAGGGGGGGGATTTCTTCCCTGGACTGCCCACTCGTACACCCGGTACACATAGACCACAGAGAGAAGAGGAGAAGGGTGGACGCGGTTCACCGGAAGGAGACGTGGTCCACCGTAGACCGGCCCATGCATCCACCGTGGACCGTGCCTGTGAACCAAACCCAGTGGGGGGCCCTTGGCTACGACGTGGCAGCGCCACAGCATGCCACATGTCCGGGCCAGCTCGGCCCAAATCCAGCCCGTCCAGGCCCACCAAAGCCCAGTCGAGGCCCAATCTGGCTGACCGTTGACCAGTCAACATTGACGGTTGACCTGGCCCCACATGTCAGCGACACAGAGACTCCAGACCCACTTGTTAGCAAGTGACGTCATGCTGACGTCGTGACGACGTCACGTGGGTCCCACCTGTCAGTAACATCACAGCCGAGGTGACATCATGCTGACGTCACGATGACGTCAGCTGCCGACGTCAGCAGCCCTGGCCCCACACGTCAGTGACTATGAATCGTTGACCGTTGACTCGTCCATTGACCTGACGTTGACTTTGACTGGACCCACAAGTCAGTGACACCAGGGACCTTGGCCCCACCTGTCGGAACCAATGACGTTGATGACGTCATGCTGACGTCAGCAGGACCCCCCACTTGTCAGTTCAGAGCCGAGCCGATGACGTCATGCTGACGTCAGCATGCCACGTGGACCGGTCACAGCGTAACACGTGTCAGCCCAGGATTAATTCAGCCTTTTCCATTTTCAGAGATGAATTAAACTACGGAAAATTCATAACTAATTCATACGACCTCAGAAAATTACGAAACTAGGACCAAAATTCATCTAAAATCGAGCTTTACGCAATGAACCCATGTTTGAGTGCATTTGGCTCTTTTGAATTTTCATTGCTTCTTTGTGCTATTCTATAGACGTCGCTAACGTGACTATAATTCGATCGCATGCAGACTCGGAGGAGAACCAGACGGACAAGGATCGTGAGTACCATGAGGAGTACGGGGACGACTACACTGAAGGTGCCATATCCCACCCAATCTCGTAGCACCTATTACGCATGGCTAATATAGAACTGTTATTGCTTTACTTTACTGTTATAATCATACTATGATAGGACTTGCATGGTAGTATGCTTACTTAATGGCCTTTACCTTGATGCAACCTTACCCCTGCATACCCTGCTATTAGGCTAGACACACGCTTACTGCTATATTTCATTGCTTATACTTCTACTACGCTTATACTACATTAATGCGTGGTGGGAACTGGTGTTATCTGGACTATGGGGAGAGTGCTGCGTGTGTGACTTGGGTGTGTGGAGGGTGAGGGTTGTGTCAACCAAGTTGGAGTATATGACGAGCCTGGGGCAAGTCTTGCCATGGGGTGCTACCTGGGTACCCCTGGAATGGATACCTGTGGTGGGTAAATGGTATATGAGGTGGTCCTAGGTGTGAACCTGTGATGGGAGGAGCCCGGGATGGAGGTGCTGTGGTGGCACGGTAAATGGAAAACCCTGACAGAGACATTTTGGCTTGGTCATCCCTAAGGACTTACTAGTACTCAGATTCACCGGGAAGCCTTACGTACCACTCGCCCTATATTGTGCGGGATGATCGGACTACTTGGTAGGATATTGCCACTACTGCTAGGTTGATAGCGGATAGTGTAAGGAGGTACGGGGCGCGGAGGATTTCCCCCACACCCTTCCGAGACTTCATGGAGACCTTGTGGACCCGGCTCATGACTCACAGTTTCAGCCACCCTAGACTGGACTTGGGGTGTACCAGGGCTAAATGGTAGAGTGGCATTATCCTAGGCTAGCAAGCGGCCGGAATCAGCCCAGTTGACGACGGTCAGCGAAGAAGGTAGATCTTGTGGTTATGTAAAACCTCTGCAGAGTGTATGGTTGATCGATCGATACATGTGCCAACTTGTCGGCTATGGACCTTTCCTGGGTTTCGCTTAAACTAGATAGAGAGATGAGTCCTTCTCTTCTTTCCCCGTGAGAGAGTGTCGGTCGTAGCCAGGGGCTATGGGCCTTGAGACAGTGCCAAGAGGGAGTCAGCCTGTCGACTAAGCGATGGTATGGTGATGGTGTGGATAGTGGTATATCGATCCTAGGATTGAAACCTGGCTCTAGAAAGGAAATGGGGTGGAATGTGTATGGGAATGGTGTTAAAACTTGACCAACTATTAATATATACTTGACACGCTAAAAACATAGGAAACCCCAGCCTTATAGGTTCCTTTTGATTATATCCAACTTGCATCCATTTTCCACAAAGCAATGCTCATAGGGTGGGAGTGGCAAGTACAAATCGTACTAATAAATTTTGGCACACAGGTTCTGCTGAGGAGTATAGTTCCGAGGAGTTTGATGGTTGAGGGGTTCGTGCCTACGCTCGAGTTTGGCGATCTTATCTTCAAGCTATTCTGAATGAATGCTACTTTTGATTCCGCCAATGCGGCGAAGTAATAAATTATGTAATTCTGCACTATTTGTACTCTGATATTATCGTTGTATGGATGTGGTATTCGACTGAAATTTGGGTAATATGATCTACAACGGTCTTATTACACTTCGACTCTGTGGATTTCCCTTCGCGGAAATCAGGTCGCTTCACTCGTCTTCCACCAGACACTAAGCACCCCGAAAGCAAGCTATAGCGGGCGGTATCCATCGGGCACACCCTAAGGGAGAACCCAAAAGATCCACATTTTTTCCAAGGATCCAATAATAAGAACGAGTTACAATACTTATCCATTTCATACATCAGACTTTCTTAAAAGTACATTATTACAATACCAAATATCAGAGTGCGGAATGATAAACAGCAGAATTTAAAAATAAACATCTAGCGATAGGGACGAGGATCCGTCTGAGCCCACCAGAAGAATCCTCCACACAAGGTACTTCTCATGCATCACCTGCAACAGGGGTAAATAAACCCTAAGTACACAATGTACTCGCAAGACTTATCCGACTAGTGGGAATAATTTCCCGACTCCAAGGAATATGATAAGCTTTATGGTTTGCTGGTTTTCTTTAGCAGAAAGCAATACTAATAGTGTGTTCTTATTTATGTATTATTATTATCAGCCGTATTAAGTTATCATCTAGCCAGTCTATATAAGCACCTATTCTACTTTCAAGCAAGAGTTGAGCAATCAGTTCCATTTCTTCTCCTTTCAACTTTCAGTTCTTACTACGGTGCTAAACCACAGACAAGCCGTACCGGATTTCCCGGCGATTCGTGAATCAATGTGCCCAGCTGGGTGCCCCGAAGACACACGTCCCGCTTGTACCCAGGCACAAGCAGGACTAACCCATCACTCTCCTGTCCTAGGTGTCCAGGTCCCCGTCCAAACTTGGACTCCAAGCCCCCACATCCTGAGTCCCGGACTTAGTGTGGTGCAAGGACCTCCACCACCTCCTCTTCCCATCAGTCGGTCCGGAAAGAGCCAGATCCGCAACAAGAGAGCAATAAGTCTTCCCTGCGCCCATACCCAAGTATGCGCTCGGGACAATAAATCTGTGACTTGCCTAGAGCCATATGCAACGACCGGTCCTTAATTGACACAGACAGGGAAAAAGTGTAACCGAGCTATGCCCTGTTGGCCACAGGACACAACCATTTACACCCACCAGAACCCAACCATATCCCTACCCGGTCACCATTTACCTTTACCATTTTATCATGCGTGATCATATTTTATCACCTATTTGCGAGTAACGGCAGGTTACTCACGCTACCGATATCCTGAGCATAGTAGCTACTCGACCTGTACTAGTAGGACTCATAGGTTATGCATGTAGTTTTCATAAAATACCTAGAACATAAATGCACATCATATACATATTCAGTGATTAGTAAAAAAATAGGGGTTATGCACCGGGGCTTGCCTTGGGCAGGCACGGTGTCAGCAAAGTCAGTGACGGGCGGCTCCGGAACGTCCTCCTGCATGAGGATCTCCTCGTACTCTTCGACGACTTCGTCGTACTCCTGCTCGCCGAAGGTCACGATCTCCAGTGGCGCGTTCTCTATATGCATGCAGTGATGATGATGCAATGCTTAGTAATACAACAACAGTAACTCTTAAAATAAGAATACATCTACCAAGCTACTAAGCTAACTCTAATGACTAATACGCAAAGTTACCTATTATTCCCACTAAACAGGTATGAACATTTCATGTATTATCTTAGCAACTAATGGCATCCTTATTGTTAATATCAATTTACTATATAATAAAACAAGGTGCACTAGCTACCATGCATCACAAAAATTCATTCTCTAAATAACCATAATAATAATAAGCATTTCAAAATAATAAAGTAACCCTAAAGGTATCACTGAACTATACGAACTAATTACACTAACAGATAGATCATGAATTTAAGAATCTAACAAAATTTATTTCACAATAAATAAATAAATTCAAATGAGCTCTAGAGTTGAAGAAAATGATATTATTGGAGAAAGCTAATCACGTAATTGAACTTGTTGACTTGCACATGACTGTGGGTCTAGAAATACTAGATGAGACCGCGGGTCAAGAAAATAATAGAGGAGGATGAAGGAATTCTTGTAGGCTAGCTACCCCAGAATTGAATGAAGTGCCGCCTACGGTGATCGATGTGCGGAGGCAATGCAAGAGGAGAGACACTAGGGAGCTTAGCAATTGCTTGCCCTACGTGGAGCGGAGCAGAACCATATATAGCACTGGTTGTGGGTCGTCATGACAAGCTAGGTAGTCTGGAAGCACGAAATGAGTTGGCAGGGTTGTCCTCTGGCTCCGTGCCGTGTGCGGTGGTGTGGTCTTTGGTCATGAGAGAATTAATTCAATGATGGACTTTGAGTGGTCTTGGACTTACGAGCACATCAGGACTGGAGTGGGCTTTGGGCTGAACGTGCTTGGCGGTAGGGTGCTGGTTCATTCATGCAGGTCAAGGAATTAAATGGGGGGGAGATCACAGGTCAAGGAAACATTAGAGAATGAGAAGATCAATTGTAGACTAGCTACCTCAGCTGATTATTGCTCGGGGAGAAATCGATAGACATAGCTCTCTCGGGCAAGAACAGAAGAACTTGATTTGAGAGGAAGAAACAAGTGAGCAGCAGAGCGGGATGGCTCGGCGGCTCGGCGTGTCCTTTTAAAGACAGAAGACGCAGGAATGGAGAAGCAAAGGCGCGATAGCGATGCGTCGTAAGGTTAGTGGCTAACTAGCTTGCTTAAAGGTAATAAAGCGCTGCGGGGAAGGCGTGTTGCTGTGGATGAACCGCGTTTTCTGCAGAGCTACAGTGTTGCCGTGAGGAAAGGGTGCGTGCACTGCGTTTGTAGAGCAGTGAGCGAGCGGCGTGCTCAGCGGCCGAACTTGTAAGTGAGATTAATGCGTAGCGTGTGCGACACACTATGGCAGTGGCAGCGCGTCGTGCACTGATAATTTTGCAAGGTGATTAGCAAGCGAAGTAAAGGCGGGGTAATTAGAACAACGAGAGATGACAGTGGCGCGTCGCGAGATTGATGGAGATATAAATCTTGCCAAGTGGTATGCTAATAATTAGTGAATGACAATAATTTATCATTTGACTTTGTGGCTATGGAGCTCTCACGTGGAGAGAGATGACGTGCAGGAAGGACAATTTGGACAAGGAATAAATTAGAGCTCAATTTGAGAATTAGTGCAATAAAATTTAATTTCTCGTTTACCACATGCAATAATACATAAACATGATGCTCATGACATGGTTTAGTATTTTGATTAAGGCGTAACACCGAGGATGTTACACCATGCTTCTGACCGCCTATCAACATCACTAAGTATACCGGGGACACGAACCCCGGTATATGGCTTGAAGACTTCCGGCTCGCCTGCCGAGCCAGTGGAGCGGATGATGACCACTTCATCATTCAGTACCTCCCTATCTACATAGGGGAACATGTTCGAACTTGGCTCGAATTCCTCCCACGCGACAACATCCGTAACTGGGCGGACCTTAGGAGGGTCTTCGTCGGGAACTTCCAGGGGACGTATGTCAGCCCTGGGAACTCCTGGGACCTCAAGAGCTGCCAGCAGGAGCCCAACGAGTCCCTACAGGATTACATCCGCAGGTTCTCGAAGCGGTGCAACTCCCTTCCTGATGTCGTCGATGCGGACGTCATCAACGCTGTTAACACCCAAATTTGGTAATTTTATTGCCTATCGAGTCTACGGAAGTAGGCCGATATTTGTGAAGAGACTTTTGGCTCGTTTGTCTGGACTGCCCAGTAAGCCATGTTGACATATCAAGCTGACAGGAAATGTTATTCAATAATATTCCAAATACTTGGCAAGGAATGGCGAGATGTGCTTCTCGTGAGCAGAAGAAGGAAAGCAAATTTGTGCATGCACACGATTAATTGAAGGAGAGGCATGAAGTCCAGATGTTGCTTGGTCCTCACGTGGAAATAAAGGAAAAGTAAGAGAAGCTAGTTTATTCCTATTTGCTTCAGTTGGTATACGAATATATGCTGCTAATGCCTGGTACGTGCACAAAGGAAACAAGAAAGGATCAGGAAGGAGAGAGTTTGGCTTTAATACTTGAGGAAGGAAATACTTTAATATTATTTGGCTGGGCTACACAAGGAAATTAAAATATATTTGAATGGACACGTAAAGTTTCTTAAACCTCGATGGTGTACGTGCACGAAGAAAGGGGAAGCTAGCAGGATCGGGAGTTGGCTTGTATGTATGTGAAGACTAGCCGCCACATATAACATGCTGATTTCCACGTGATCGGGAAAGATTTGGGCCAAGGACCCCTGGCCGTATTAGTGCTGGACTTACCATGCATAGCCGAATCAGTTAGGGAATATAGATTTGTTTTTATATTCGGCTTGTATGTAAAGAAACCACCCGTGCATGTATGTACGAGAGTCCTGCTCTGTATCGCCGAAGATCAGACATCCCTATAAATATAAAGGGTTACGGCAAATTATAAGACACACAATCAATTCAATATAAGTTACTTACCTTTTTTTTTTTTTTTGGCTCTGGCCACCCCTTAGGAGTAGTAGTAGAGTAGATCTCGACGAGTTCTTCAGCAAGCAGGGCTGCATCGGTCTGGCCGACCTCTGGCTTGTCTGTAAGTACCGTCATGGCTTATATTTCTGTTCAAGTACAGCTGCATCGATCCGGTCGACCTCCACTGCTCAAACTAGATTAAGGTCAAGTTATCGGCTCTATTTAAGGGTGGCGTCCTTCGGATAGATTCATTAAGTTACCAATATTACTTATTGCTTTCATTATTTATTTAATTACAACAATATCACTTCGCCTGAGTGGGATTGATCTAGATCGGCCTTATATCCTGTTTACCCATCGTTTATTAATCTAAATTGATCTAATCTGCACTTTAAACGATGCGTTATGTTTTATCGGTTGTTTTACGTCAATCTTGATCGTATATAGTGTGCGGTTAAGGCATGTCTGGTCTTGAATATATCTATTAGCTAACGAGAACCGTTACATGGCATGTTATCACAGCCTGTGTGATTCTGCCTTACACTTCACTGTTAGCCCGTGGAGTGGGGATCGTTATTTGGTACATCTGTTCCTGATAGGGCATGACTTTAACTGTGCGCTATGCCTGAATCGGCTGTTTTAGCTGATATCAAGTGTTTTCACATATGCAGTTCACGTCATGAGACCGTTGAAGTAAAGATAGGTTGAAAGATGTGTTAGCCCCATGATCTTATTATTGTATTATGGACTGCATGATTCTGCTTCATGCCCCACTGATATTAGTAATAAGTTAGGGTCGTCGAATTTATCGCTGTTTCTACGGCCTGCATGGTTCTGCCTCATGCCCTACTGGTCACGACGATAGATGAGATCTAATATGTTCATTAGATTTATCTCTATTATATGGTTAAATGATGATGATCTGTTCCTTTTATATAAAAAGGGATTCAGTTACTTGCAGTCATTGGCTTAGCATAAACTGATTATTGTTGACATCCTATTGACATTGACTAATATTTGTCTAAATAATGATATTCATCCTGAATGATAACCGATTTTTTCTTCCTCAACCCCATGAGGTTTAACTGATTCATTTTTATGAGTATGCTGGAATCGACTATTTAGTCGATTTCCTTCCACATCGGCTCTCAGAGCCGCACATTCGGGACTGTCTGGTAACACCAGCATGTTCCGCCTTAAATTACTGATTAGCTTTCTCTCCTTGTCAATTGAAGGGTCAAAATGACTGGCACATCTCGGGAGGAGTGCGTAGGATAGAGAATCCCTGCGTCGAAGCTAGGTGGATCTCTAGGTCCATCGAACGGACCCTTCCGGCTTGCTCGTGTGCCTCGGCACGGGACGAAATTTCGTGCCGACACACGTTTGGCACGCCCGGTGGGACCACAATCATTTGATTAGAATTCTGACCAATTAATCACTTTTCCTTGCTGGGATCGATTAATCAATTCGGTTAATTGTTTGAGCTATCGGAACTATTTTAGGAACATTGATCTATATTGCTAAGATTTGCCACCGCCCCAAGTTTGCAGGATAATTCTTCTATACGTGTCATCTGCATGGGGCTGGTTGTAGCGTATGGTGACACATTGACACCCCAATTAATAAGCTCAAGAAGATCAAAAGCGACAGTAACTCCTTCACCTTCATCGGCTGCTCACATAGTTGGCTGCTCATATCTATCGGATGTTCACGTCCGCCGGCTTCAAGAAAGTTTGGGTTATCAATGTTGCCAGCTAAAATAGAATGCTTTGCTTGCATACCCACATACAGCAAGATGATACTATTTTGGACCCAAGGAATTAATATGGCCACAGAAGCCGATGACACACAACTAAAACAGAAGGTGATTGCAAAAGCCGACGAGAACATGCCCACAAAAGCCGATCACACAAATATGCATTAGCGCCAAGACCAAATATACAGAGATCAAGCTAAGAAGAAATAGCAGCCATATCTCCATGGTTAGGAAGGACTTTATACTAATTAATTATTCGGCTAGCACTTCTATCAGTTTCAAGACCGGAAAGAGGCAAGTCGCAACCCAAAAATTGGAATATGTTATTAAAACAATGTTGATGATCCGGTGATTAAAGTAGAAGTTGTTGGGACATCTGGAAATAGCCGATGCAGTCAACTACGTGGGAAATAAACTGCACTAGTGGGAAAACAGAAATAGTTACCAGAAGACGCTGCGAAAAGGAATATGCTATTGGCTTAGTTTCATCAGTTACTGTTGATGAAACGCACCCTAAGAACAAATAGCAGGGGGCAAGGACAAGTCCTGCAAACAGCAGAGGGGTAAGGTCAAGATCAAGTGACAGGGGGGCAACCAGTACCATAGCTGCAGTCACCAGGTGCCCCTGTCACGCAGGCAACTCAGCTTCCTACTCTACAAAACCCAGATGTATTTAGTCCAGCAGCCAACCTCATCAGCTACCCAACATGATTGTGCAATGGCCGGCTCAGGTGAGATTCAATGCTTCCTACTAGATGCCTCAGTCGAAATTTTTTTTTGTTCAGCCTGTTCGCTTGCTCGTAAACGATCGTAAATTTCCAGTCGGGAACAGTGTTTTTCTCTCACACCAAACCAGCCAGCAGTAAATAATCCACGATACGATACGGCCTTCCGAACAGGCTGTTAGTGGTCGGCACATCAACCAGACTTGGGTTCGTTCAGGCGGCATTAATTTGCTACTGCTAAGGTAGTGTTTAGTTCCCTTTTATTTTGCAAAATTTTTCAAGATTCCCCGTCACATCGAATCTTCGGAAGCATGCATGAAGCATTAAATATAAATAAAAAATGAAACTAATTACACAGTTTAGACGAAATTCACGAGACGAATCTTTTAAGCCTAATTAGACTATGATTGGATACTAATTGCCAAATAACAACGAAAGTGCTACAGTACCATTTCGCCAAAAATTTCGACACTAAACAAGGCCTAATTTGACCGTAAGCGTCAAGCAGACAATGAAGGCAAGCTATCTGCTTCGACTCTGTTCATCCAAAATGGATCTATAGGTTGCAGCAGAGATTAAAAGCAAAATCAGAAGTCTCACGGACAAAGTCAGCTGGCCAAGGAAGAGTCCAGAGAAGAATTAAATAATCAGTTTAGAATTTAGTTGCCGATGAACTATCTGCTCCCCAAGACAACGAGATCCCGGCCGTTCAGGAGGAAAATGCAATTATTATTCAACCTATCGCTTCTGTCGGCCTTAGCTTCGAGAATAAAAGAAGTTAAATAACTTGAAGATTCTCAAAGATATACTACAAGCGACTTCACGTCCGCTGCGTGTGCATGTTTGGAATATACTAGTTAAGGGATTAAGGAAAAACTACACACGGAAAGCAGCGTTGGATAACGGGACTACTCATACGTGATGTCCAATAGCTGAACCAAGCATTCGACCAATGACGACGAGGAGGAAGTTGATCGGCAAGGACTTTTGAGTTCTCTCAAGTATAAGGAAAGAAAGCAAGATGATTACAAGAGATACATCTGCATACTTACCGTAGTTGGACACGGTTCGTCAATGAAGTGCGTCATCAGAAGCTTCCCACCTCCATCGGCTCATCATTAGTTTCATGGGCCCTCCTTTACATGATGATCAGACATCAAGCTGATGGATTCATTGAGGCCGATGGAGTTATTTTTAATACCAGGTACATAGCTGATACAAGTTGTTTTCATCGGCTGGATGACAAGGAGACAAGCCGATAACATGCATAGCTAGTGAAGCCTACGGGGTCTTTTACTATAAACGACCAAGATGTCACCAAGGAAATAAATCAGGAAGGTGATTATTTGTTGTATAACGAAGACGACCATACCTCTCGAATATATTTTGAATTTATAATTCATATAATATAGCTGGACATAAGTTTTGTTTGGCTGGGGGGCCACGTGCCAAGAAGAAATATAAAACGGAGCATCCTTATTGACTAGCGTAGTGCAATCAGGCCAAGCAATAGAAAGAAAAATTCTTCACTGGTAGGAGGTCCACCTCAACACCATTGGTAATCGTCTCATCAGACTTCACTGCACTGCCAAAGTGTGCATCATGGTCAGTTTCTACAGAAAGAAATATTTATATATCATCAAGAGAGCAGCCACAGCCGAATCGGTATCGACTCAGGCTTTCTTATTCACAAAAGAAGGTGCAAATCCAAGATTTCCATAACCAGAAAAGCAGGCCATCTCAATTGGCCCTGAATCTTTCTGTTGTTACTACTACTGAGCCGATTGCTTAAGGCCCCGGCGAGCAAAGAACGTGGAAGAGTGTGGTCTGTAACGCGATGAATGCTACTCATTGTTGTCCACACGGAGTCTCGTCGACACGGCGGGCGAAACTCAGCCGCACCATGTCCTATACGTTCATATCCTTCTTGGAGCAGTACAGCAGCGCCGACATCAGCAATCTGTTCGAGCCGACCGCCACCATGGCCAAACCTGTCGGCCGATTCTCGGCATCTACCGCTGCGCCTCTCAGACGGCTCAATATGAAACCCCGCTCCGACATGGTCGACGGCCGCTCCATTCGCAACAAGATAGAAGCTGGCGAAAGAAGGGTTCTATGAGCTCGCGCTCAGCGAGGTCATGTCCGACGGCAGCAAGGGCATCAGCACCATCATTACCATCTCCAAGGACCGCGTGAAGCCATCGCCGACGTCCGACATGTGGAAACTCAAGAGGGCCTTCAACACGGGAGTCATGCCCAACACCCACATGGCGCTCGCCACGGCGCAAAGGACGCTGCACGGTATCAAGATCACCACCACCTCTGACCTCTTTAGCGATAACCAAGGCTACCGTGAGCTGTTGGAGCTCGCCAAGCAGGCTGCAAATTGCGCCTAGGTGGCCAAGCTCAAGGGGCTGCACATGTTCAATCAAGTCCATCATCAAGCTCAAGGGCCTCGATGTTGAAACCATTCAGCAGAGCCACGCCGTGTGAACTCAATTCAGGCATTAAAGCCGATGGTTTTTTTCTGTGATGATTAAACTCCATCAGTTCAAGGAGGCAGAGGTCTGGAGGCAGCCTATTGCATTCATCCTTATTTATACGAGAAAGGAACCAGAGAGCAACTAGAATTCGTGCTCCCTCACCTCCATCATCAGCTCGGTTCTGTGCTTCCACATTTAGCATAGAGCCGATAGCAGATGAACGACGACGATGGCATTCGTAAGCCCGCCTGAGTACCTGGTGATCGCAGGGTGTGACATCGACGATGCAAAAACTGACGAAGGAGGTGTAGATCGCATCGGGACAGCGCTGCACGCATTTGACATCTTCCCCATCAACTACACGTTTGAGTGCCTCTTCTGTTATGCCAAATTCATCTCCCCACGCGACAAGCTGTCCCAGCACGTAACGAGCTGATCAAGGACGTTATGGTGACTGGAGTAAGAACTTCTACTAAAAGCCAATCCTTGTTAGGTAAAAAAAGCCTAACTGATCGGCTCAGCTTCCTCTACCAAGATGATGACAGATTTGAGATAGATCAATACCTACTCAAGAGCCGATGCATTAAACTTTCATCGGCCCCTGGTTCTTCCGTATGAAAAAAAATTACTTGACATGGACGGTATAAGATAAACCTGAGCATACTCACTGCAGAAATCAGATCGGAGCAGGAGCATATTTTAAAGTGGCTGATACATATCTGAAACCGGCTTCTGACAGAAGTAAATAGCCGATAGGCTGAGATATTCTTTTATGATTACCTCACCATCGGCTAAATAGTTTTGAGCAGTAAATTTACATACCCCGTGCTCAAGTTCATGGCGAAGGAGTTGAGCTAACGAAGATGATAGCCGATCAACAAAGATATCGGCTCTAATTATTCTTGTTGCAGACCCACAGGCCGATCGTACTAGCAAGGATACCCTCTTCCCGTGACATTGCCAGAGACTGTTGATTGGGATTCATCTATTGATCGATCTAAGAATTCGGCTCGTGGAAGGATTCGTATGTATGTTTTTGATTAAAGTAATCGGTCAGTGTTTGAATTACCATACACCGTTGTTGCTGCCTGCTACACGTCATCATGCGGGAGCCGGAGTTAGCTACGTATTTTGCTCAGAGAAATCCAACAGATCGATTCTAGCACATGGAGATCGGCTATCCTGAAGTGGAATCAGCTGAGATGTGCAACGTGCGAAGAAGAACAAAGATGGAAATATGAACGAGGATCTAACATGGAGATAAGAAAGGTGTTCTACACGGGTTAACTATCTGGCAACTTCAAGCAATTTATGCGAGTCATACGTCAATGGGGCTTCAAGCTGATGATATCTATACGTGTTTGCATCCGCCGGCCGTAAATCAGAAGGGTTAAGAATATTATTTTCAGTTCTGTATATGGCAGCACTGCAGAAGTATACAAGGATTCTATATGTAACAGCCGATAAGCGCACTGATAAAAGCATCATTATAAAAAAAATGGGTCCCAAGCAAAAGCATTTATCGGCTCAGAATGAGGAGCGTACATGCCCTTCTATGCTTGGCTCGCATATTATTCTTTAGTCCTTACTTTTTCTATCACTTGTGAACAATCTATCATAGGAAAAACATGTTATCTAAGTAGTTGATGAATAAGATATGGTATGATGAAAGAAACCTTACTTCTTTTTGCAAAGGACTTGGAAAATTTTCTTACAAAAAAAATCAAAATCAATAGCTTGTCTCCTTAATGATATTGAATTTCCTACCAAGGCCATATATTAGTCTCATTAAGAACCTTCCACATAAGCTGTTTGCTCTGTGTTGAGTTTTGTAAGTCTTGTTGACCCTTGTTGAGAGATTTATCATGTTCTCAAGATCAAGATCACGTACATGCCACATATATGTGCTGCTTCCATACAGGAAGTACGCAAAAACATATTTTTCGTCCACCTCAAAATGTTCTGCTTCTACACTGAGAGAAGACAAAAATATGTTTGTTAGGGTTTTATCAGAATAAATGCTCCAAGTTTTTTATAATATTTCTCTCAAAAGTTTGTTGTAAAAAGAGACATGGGTTATGCAAAAAAAAAGAGATACAAAAGAAGTCCAAAATAAATTAAAAAAGGGGAAAAAGAAAAGTTGAGAAAAAGATAGCACATGTTCTCGCAAAAATATTCCATAAGAGAGAAATATATTTAAAGGAGCATAGTAGAATTAGGTTGGCCACCAAATATTCCACGCACATGTACATTTTGATCTAAGAGTATTACACTTCTCTCCTCGGATCTCGGATTTGTCCTTACAATATATGCAAGGTAAGTATGCTACATATTTTATCCCTACCTAAATTCCACATAAGCGTTTTAGAAGTTGGATGAAAAGAGGCAAAACAATGCCTTGGTGAGGAACTATACACATTGAGCGATCTGAGAGAATCATTTGAGGAGCAAAGCTATGTTTTAAATTAAAAATCTTTCAAAAAACCTAAGTTTTCTGAGTAGAAGTGAGGATGACTGGATTCTAATCCGTTCCATTCTTCAACCACCCAAGATAGTGTGATAAACACTTCAAAGTTCACATGTGTAGGTGAGGTTTGGAATAAAGTAATATTGCAGCTAGTAAATTCATCGGCTCTTTGAGAGAAAACCATCAGATCAAAATAGTTCGAAGCATGAAAATTCATACTCTGAATAAGGGGGCATATGTTAACACCAAAATTTAATAATTTTATTGCCTATCGAGTCTACCCAAGTAAGCCGATATTTATGAAGAGACTTTCGGCTCGTTTGTCTGGACTGCCCAGTAAGCCATGTTGACATATCAAGCTGACAGGAAATGTTATTCAATAATATTCCAAATAGGAATGGCGAGATGTGCTTCACGTGAGTAGAAGAAGGAAAGCAAATTCGTGCATGCACACGGTTAATTGAAGAGTCTTTTATTTGTATGCCATTAAAAAAGATGGTCTAATCGTCTATATCCCTAAAAAGTTCGATCTATCGTCAATGTCTAAGCTCGAAAAACTTTTCTCTCTCACGCCATTCTGTCACTAACGATGTGAAATATGGGTGGCAAAGGACTTGAATACCCCTGGAACTTTTGTTTCTCATGTGCCACTGCCTTCTGTTATTAACTTTTGTTTCTCATGCTACTATATGTAGTGTACAGTATACTACGTACTCTACTCGGGCCATCGGCGACAACAAAATTAGTATTTACTAAACCATGCAGATCATATGCAGCTTGCAGCGTGATAATCCAAATTAAAGAAGAGCGACAACAAAACCATGCTAAGATGGTAAATTATAAAGGTAGTTGTTGTAGTAATATTAATGCGGTTTAAACAAAACCTCCCAGATGATTGGGCCAGTACAAAGCAGACTACCTTTTGTTGTTGTTTTTTTCAAATCAAATCTGTTATCTTAGTATTTCGCCAATAAATCAAGCCACCATATTCGCCAAGATGACTTAGAAACTATAAGATTAATCGGAAAGTGAAGAAAAACCCTCACCAATGAATTTTATGATGGTCGAACGGTTTAGATTAAACCAAAAAAATCCATCGGGCCGACGTCGAGTGTGCCGTAGAGCACGAAGACGAGCTCGGTGGCGCGCGGGTGCGTGTGCGGCGGGTTGAGCCCGCCTGGCGCGTAGTCGATGCGGGACAGCGAGACGGTGGGGGAAGGTGGCATACGCTCCGTGCTCACCATGGGCTCGCTCGTCGCTCCCTCCGGGAACGAGGTAAAATCTCGTTCAGTTTCAGCTCATGTTTGTTCTACATCTGCTTCGGTTGTCTGTCCCTCTAGGCCACCCCCCCCCCCCCCCCCCCCCCCCCCCCGTTTTCTGGTAGTAGTGATTTGACTTTTGAGTAGATCGATATAGTAAGGTTCATCGCTGTTCTTCTCCTTCAGTTTCTTTTACTCGTACGTTTGATCTAAAACACACCTAAGTTAGGAAGGTTTGGTATATGTGAAACGAGCAGTATGTTTTCAGATTTCTCGCTCCTCTTTTGGTATGTTGAAATCATGTGTACGTGTGCAACCTTGCTTCATAGAAAGGATTTGGCACATGCAAATAAAAGTTAAGATACATCTAATAGGAGATCGATAACACACACAAAAAACATGCTAATAGGCTAATATAGCCATATTTTGTGTGGCATGCAAGTATAAACTTAGTTAGACAACGGATCCTAGTTAATCAAGATATTGCTTTTGAGGGCTTCAGATTTAAAGTTTAACACTGTTTAAAGTTTGGTCTCCAATAGACTTATCAGACTCTTGGTGGTTGAGCTTTATATAAAATTCTACTTTAGTATGGTTTGGGAACAGGGATCTTAAAGCTAAATGTAACACGTACTGATGTGAGCCTTTACCTAGAAGTGTGGCATCATTATCGCGTACAAGCTCATCTTTGTTCAGCTAAAGATGTGAGCCTGTACAGTTTCATCAGAATTGTGCCACGCGTAATATATGCGCGTCCAAACTCATCTTTCTTTGTTCAGCGGAAAAATCGATCATATATTTTTTAATCTCGCCTCTAACAACATCACACGTGCTCATGTTGGGACCTCTCTAAACTTCCACGTACGTCCTCCCTTTATAACCTGTACGTGAAATCGAACCAGAATATATGCACCATTATTTGTGTTGTACTTTTGCTTTTAGAACCGTTCAGTTCATTCTGTTCCCACGTACGACAAGAACCAGAATCGCACTGTGCAGATTGAGCTTACTTAATCGTAATACATGGTATTGCAGTCATTCTTTATAGGAGCATTTTCTTTTCGAAATGATGAAATCCATGTTTCCACTTCTCTGTTGCTCATGTGAATTATCATGATCAAAACACCGAAGGTGTCGTCTTCCTGCTGGCAGGTTCAGTTTGCAGAGATCGACGGCAAGATCATCGGCCTCTACTTCGCGGCGAACTGGTACCCGAAATGCGAGGCTTTCACCCCGGTGCTGGCTTCGAGGTCGTGCTGGTGTCGTGCGACGAGGAACGGCCGTCGTTCGAGCGGTTCCACCGAACCATGCCGTGGCCCGCCGTGCCTTTCGGCGACCTCCGCTGCAAGAAGCGCCTCAGCGAGAGGTTCCAGGTGGAGGGCATCCCACGCCTGGTGGTGCTTGCTCCGGACGGCGCGGTTGTTCACCCGGACGCCGCCGACCTCGTGCACCGCTACGGCGAGCGGGCGTTCCCGTTCACGGCCGCGAGGGTGGCGGAGCTGGAGGCAGATGACCAGCGCAAGTACGCGTCCCAGACGCTGGAGATGCCATCGGGCCGACGTCGAGTGTGCCGTAGAGCACGAAGACGAGCTCGGTGGCGCGCGGGTGCGTGTGCGGCGGGTTGAGCCCGCCTGGCGCGTAGTCGATGCGGGACAGCGAGACGCCCAGCGTGTTCAGCCCCG
Source organism: Miscanthus floridulus (assembly GCF_019320115.1). Classification (NCBI taxonomy): domain Eukaryota; kingdom Viridiplantae; phylum Streptophyta; class Magnoliopsida; order Poales; family Poaceae; genus Miscanthus; species Miscanthus floridulus. Next base: position 110,908,119 of record NC_089597.1, on the reverse strand, counting down.
GGACCTTCTCCACGTTGGCGCCTGTGACGACGGAGCCGGACGTGGTGTTGGTGGCGCCCGGCTTCGCCAGGATGCTCGAGAAGAAGTCGTCGGCGGTGGCGGACGCCTTGCACGGGAACCCGTTCACCTTCACCTCTGCAAGCGTGGCAATGTCGTCGGCCAGAAGGCAGTGGCACATGAGAAACAAAAGTTCTAGGGGCATTCAAGTCCTTTGCCACCCATATTTCACACCGTTAGTGACAGAATGGCGTGAGAGAGAAAAGTTTTTCGAGCTTGGACACTGACGATAGATCGAACTTTTTAGGGACATAGACGATTAGACCATCTTTTTTAATGGCATACAAGTAAAAGACTCTTAATTGAAGGAGAGGCATGAAGTCTAGATGTTGCTTGGTCCTCACGTGGAAATAAAGGAAAAGTAAGAGAAGCTAGTTTATTCCTATTTGCTTCAGTTGGTATACGAATATATGCTGCTAGTGCTTGGTACGTGCACAAAGGGAACAAGAAAGGATCAGGAAGGAGAGAGTTCGGCTTTAATACTTGAGGAAGGAAATACTTTAATATTGTTTGGCTGGGGTACACAAGGAAATTAAAATATATTTGAATGGAGACGTAAAGTTTCTTAAACCTCGATGGTGTACGTGCACGAAGAAAGGGGAAGCTAGCAGGATTGGGAGTTGGCCTGTATGTACGTGAAGACTAGCCGCCACATATAACATGCTGATTTTCACGTGATCGGGAAAGATTTGGGCCAAGGACCCCTGGCCGTATTAGTGCTGGACTTCCCATGCATAGCTGAATCAGTTAGGGAATATATATTTGTTTTATATTCGGCTTGTATGTAAAGAAACCTTCCGTGCATGTATGTACGAGAGTCCTGCTCTGTATCGTCGAAGACCAGGCATCCCTATAAATATAAAGAGTTACGGCAAATGGTAAGACACACAATCAATCCAATACAAGTTACTTTTTTTTTTTTTTTGCTCTGGCCACCCCTTAGGAGTAGGAGTAGAGTAGATCTCGGTGAGTTCTTCAGCGAGTAGGGCTGCATCGGTTCGACCGACCTCCGACTTGTCTGTTAGTACCGTCATGGCTTATACTTCTGTTCGTACAGCTGCATCGATCTGGCCGACCTCCACTGCGACTCTAGTATAAGCTAGTTATCGACTCTTGTTTAGTTCAAGTATGGCTGCATCGATCCGGTCGACCTCCACTGCTCGAACTAGATTAAGGTCAAGTTATCGACTAATATTTGTCTAAATAATGATATTCATCCTAAATGATAACCAAGTTTTTCTTCCACAACCCGATAAGCTTTAACTGATTTATTCTTATGAGTATGCTGGAATCGACTATTTAGTCGATTTCCTTCCACATCGGCTCTCAGAGCCGCACATTCGGGACTATCTGGCAACACCGGCATGTTCCACCTTAAATTATTGATTAGATTTATCTCCTTGTCAATGGCAGGGTCAAATTGACTGACACGTCTCAGGAGGAGTGCGCAAGATCGATAATCCATGCGTTGAAGCTAGGCGAATCTCCAACTCCATCGAGCAGACCCTTCTAGCTTGCTCGTGTGCCCCGGCACGGGATAAAATTTCGTGCCGACAAACGCATTCCTCTCCAGGACAACCTACGAGTCTCTGATCCACAAGCTTGGCTGCCTGAAGCCCCGTACCACCCGCGACCTGCTCGACATTGCCACGAACCACGCCTCTAGCGAGGAGGCGGTCGGAGCGGTCTTCAACAGAGGCCGGGACAATTGCAAGGCCAAGCACGAGGATTAGGATGAGGGCCCCTCCATGCAATGGGGCAAAAAGAACAAGAACGATCGGCGTCGATCGGCCAACCCCGTGTTGGTTGCCGTGGCTGATCGCATGGGCAAGCAGCCCCAGCAGGGCCTCCCTGACCACTTCAACGAGCTCATGGAGAGCTCGTGCACCAACCACGCCTACCCCGTCAAGCACCTCTACAAGGACTGCGAGCTCCTCAAGCGCTTTCTGCGATAGGCCGACGGGCCGAAGGAAGGAAAAGACAAGGAGGCAGCAGCCAAGAAAGGAGGCGTAGCGGTCAAGGATCCGGATGACTGAAGGTCCCTATATGGCGACCGAGGTGATTCGACCGGGTGCCCACAGACTGAAGGACGACAACGACAACGTTCTCACCAACACTTGGAACAGCGAACAACTACATCGTTTCTTCCCCTAAAATTCGGTCTTACCATTTTTTACTTAACGCTTGCTCCTATAAAGCGCCCTGACCCGAACGCTTTCGGCCCGGGTCGCTCAGGGGGCTCCACGGGGGTGCAATACCACCTCTTTTTTTATTATCATATGGTAAATACCTTTTTTACCCAAACAAAAGGGTAGTCCGTTCCTTTAATTACCTTACGTAACTTTGCTTTAAATATTCCGTCGCACCCCGCCTCTACCTACGGTTACAAGCAGCTGAGCCTTACGGGCCACGGGACGAACGGGCAGGTGCGAAAAAAGAAAGAATAAAAATAAAGTTATGCTAAGGTAAAAATAAGGAACGAACGTGACAAGCTTCCCCGAACGAAGTAGTTGCATCACAAAAACACTTTACACAGGGGGCTCCCCCACGACCTTATCTTTTACATCTGCTAAAGTATTTCTACTCTAAAAACTTCTACTGCGGCTCCCTGATGGCATCGGCTACCGACTCGACCGGCGAGGGTAGGGGCTGCTCATCCTCCGATTGGGCAACGTTCACCTCGATCGGAGGCGGGGCGACGTCCGCTTCTGACCCAGGCTCCACGCCATCCATAGGCTGGGCAACGTCCTCCTGACGCGCTCCTTCGACCATGTCCACACGACGAGCATCCATCACCCAACTTTGCGTGTGGCAGAAATCTCTACCCGAGCGAGTGGATGTCCTCCGTGCTCCAGTCGTCGGCATACCTGCTACAGATGGCGGTGAAGTCCAGGTCCGGGTGGTACGTCGCCACCGAAGTCAACACCCCCGATGTCCCGTAGAACAGCTCGTCAGTGATGAGGGCCCGAACCTCCTTCGGAACCTCCATCAACCGGATGGCGGGCGCGCTGGTACTTGGTGCCGACCCGAAGACCTCCGAGGTGACAAGCTGGGCAACATTACGTATCTGGTCAAGTTCCCCCTCCAGAGCACGTCGCTCTTCAAGGGACTTGGCCAGCGCCTCCGTATTTTGGCCAATCGTCGCCTTGACCGTCTCCAGGTCCCGCTCCAATGACTCCACCTTTCTGCCTAGCTCTGGAAGAAGGACGACAAGCTCAGAAGCAGGCTAAAGAAAAAAAACCAATACACCAAAAGCAGAAAGGGTATGTACCAATGTGGGTATTCTCAAGGATGGAGAGTCCCTCCTGCTGCCGAGTCACCTGCTCGCGCAACCGGGAGTTCAACTCCTCAGTCCCAAGCACCTTGCCCCGGAGCGCAAGCACTTCCTGGTCGGCCTCCGACCGGGCCTTCCGCTCAGACTCCAGGGCCTTCCGCTCTGCCTCTAGGGTCGATAGGGTACTCTAGAGCACCACCTCGGTCTTCGCTAGGGACATCTACAGTGCCACCTCGGTCTTCGTCTGGCGGACCTTCACCGCCTCAAGCCCCCGCTCGGCGGTGATCGCCCGCTCCGCCACGAGCAGCTCCGCCACCCGTGCCCCAGTCACCTCTGCCGATCGGTCTTGGGACTCACGGTGGGCGGACTCCAGCTCACGCTCAAGCTCGGTGACCCGGGCATGCTCCATCCGGAGGAAACGGGACTTGCGGCTCGACATCTCCTCTAGACACTATAAAAACGAGAAGCAAGCATGCTAAGGCAACCGACGAAAGACCAAGGGGTCAAGGACGAACGCAGAAAACTCACCTCTATGATGCGGGGTAGGTCAACCATGATCGCCCGCTGGACGGACTTAACCCGCTCCTAGGCCTCCTCAAGCTTCATCGACAGTTGGGCAAGATCGGACTCCATGGCGAATCCTCTCCCTCCAAGCACATCCCAAAGCTGATCCTTCTGCTCATCCCAAAGGATGAACCGAATCTTCCTCGGGTCCTGGGGACAAGGCCACACCAGGTCGATGGCTCCCAACCCACTAGAAGGTCCAGCTGACGATCCGACCACCGCCAGCTCCTACGACGGCACTGGCGGCTCCACCTCATGACCTGCTTCACCGTCAGAAAGGATCTCCACCACCTCGATTTCACGGGACACCGGCAGGCGTTCTGGCTCCGGCCTAGCCACATCTCCCCCCGACACCTCTAGCTCCGACCAGGAGGGTGAGCCATGTGGCCCTCCTCCCGGCGAGGCAGGGAGCCTGGTCTCCCTCTCCTCTTCCGCCATAGCCAGTGGAGGAGGGGCCGCAAGGGTTACCTCTGATATGGCCTCCGCTGTCACCACCGGGATCGCCACCAACACCATCGCCGCCGCCGCTGCTGTACTGGCGACCGACCCGAGGGGCGCTGCCCCCAGAAGGGAAGGACCCACGGCCACCACTCTGCTCTCCCCGCCGCTCACCACGGCGCGCTGCAAGGTGGGCCTCCAATCCTCCCACACGGGAGTTGGGGCGATGCTCAGCCCCGTCAGCATCTGGCCGCTGTCGAAAAAAATACAGGTCAGTCGCACTCCAGAAAACTCAAAACAGCAAGATCGAAAAGAAATAAAGAAAGGCATACTGGGATGTAAGCGATAGGGCTCTGAAGCCCCGATCAGACGTCAACGGGCCCATCGAGCGAGGACCGCTCCCGGGCCATGACCCACACCCCCACTTCAACCGGGGGGAGTCGACCCAACCGGCTCCTGCTCAGCCCACGAATCACCACGACCTTCTGCTCAGGGCACGCCGACCGAAGCAACTGGCAGGGCATCCTCCCGTTGTGGGTCGTGCGCTAGCGCCAGCCCCGATGACGCGCAGGTGCGAGCCCGCTCCTCCAACCGCTTGGCATGTCCCGCCGCACCTACAGCAGGCGAGGACGAGGCCAGCGACGCCTCCGAAGGGCACGGTGATCGCGTCCGCTTCGCCTCCCGTTCACCAACGGCATCCGTGCTCGCGGCGTGCTTCCTCAGCATGGGAACGACGCCGCGCCTCTCCACCTCCTGCTCACCGCCAGCGAATGCGGCTGTAGGATCGCAACGCTCCATCGAGGTCGCAACGACCTCCTAGCCTTCCTCCTCCTCAGAGAAGATCACGTCATCGCCCACCTCTGCGGGGTCCTCCGACTCGAGCTCTGACTCGACATCGCTCCTATTTTCCCCTGCCCACACACACCGAGCTATCTCCATCTCCTTCTCATGCTTCCTCCGAGCCTCCTCAGCTTTCTTCTTCTTCCTCTCAACCGTCGCCTCCTTCAGGGTGGCTTGCCGAGCCGCGCCCAATGGCCCCTTCGGAAGGTGCGGCCGGGACTTGTAAACGCCAAGTCCCTATGGAATGGATGACTCAAAGTCAGGATACAGGAGAGCAAAAGGGGAAAAGAACACAGAAATAAAGAGAGGGAAGCATACCAGATTGGACTGCTTCGCAGCGTTGAGAGCTCTGGGCTTTCCATCAAGGGTCTCTCTAGGCCTTAGTTGCAGCACCCGGTCAAGATGACTCCAGACCTCGTCATTCGCTAGCTCTTCTGGCGACGCACGGTCGGGGTCTATCGGGCCGCCGTACATCCACATCGGCCACGTCCTCTCCGCCAGCGGAGTGACCCGATGGCGGAAGAAGGTGTGGAACACCCGCACCCCGTCAAGGCCATGTCGCACGAGCTTTTGGAGCTCTACCTCGATAATCTCCACCTTCTTCTTCTGTCGGCTGGCGGGGCCCCACGACCAGCTCTCTTGCCTCTCCGGCCTCCTACCGGTAAAAGGCAGGAACGGCGCCTCCGCCGGGTTCCTGATGTAGAACCATTCTCTGTGCCATCCCCGATTGGAATCATAGGGGGTGTACGCGGGGTACGAGCCCGACGCGCTCGGTTTCTTCTACATCACGAAGCCTCCCACTGGCACGATCATGAGCAGCTTCCCCTCCGACAAAGCTCGCCCAGAGAACATCCACCGAAAGAAGTCCACGTGTGGCTCCATCCCAAGGAAGGCCTCGCACATGGTAACAAAGCCAGTGATATGTAGCACCCTAGTCGGATTAAGGTGCTACAGCTCTAGGCCCCACTCATTGAGGAGCCCGTGTAGGAACCAGTGCACGGGGTATCCTAACCCGCGCTCATGAAAGGTGAGGAAGGAAACAACCTCGTCGGCCCGAGGTTGCAGGAAATCCTCCCCCGTATGAGCACTCCAGTGCGCCACCTCCTTCGGCGGTAGAAACCCCTTCTTGGTGAAGGCAACCAGCATCGACTCCCTCACAATGGATGACCTCTAGCTCGACATTGCGCTTCGGGTTCACGAATGGATCTGTGCATTTTCTCCTCTCCCTCGCTCTCCCCTTTTCTCTCCTAGGAACCGCCGCGGCACTCAAACGCTCTTGGCGAGAAGGAAGAAGGAGAAAAGTCGACAGATGAGGAATAGGCGAAGGAACAGAATGGAAGCCCTCTCCCTTCCCCTACTTAAAGAAAGTGGCACAACAGTTGGGAAAGGCGCAGCGATTGGGGAAAGGCGAAACGACAGGGGCGAAAAACTCTCTCCCTTCCCCCATTCAATGCGGATGGGATATGATGGGACGCGCCCTGACCGATGGGATGCACCCTGCCCGATGTAACAGCGCCTTGTCAGACGGGACGTGGCCTGGGTATGGCCCACCACTACCGCATGCCGGACGTAAGAAACAAGGCGCCACTACGCGCAGGCGGCCCTCCGCCTTCCCAAGTGGGACTTGGAAAGGCCCAACGATGGTAGGAGCTGTGGCGTTATTTAGATGCATTGCTTTCTGAAGAGCGATCAGATTGCGTTAATGATCTGAATTCTGTGATCAGATTGCGTTAATTATCTGAATTCTGTGCTGAGCTCCATTTCCAAACATGGCTTCTTTTAGAATATCTCCAAACATGGCTGAGTGTGGAAGTGGCCAGTGCCCACGACCTGATTACGGATTTATGGGCTCACCATGATCGGTGTCCACGAAGCCCACAAACCCAGGCACAAGCCGCGGCCTAGAAAAAACTGGCCTGCGGTCTGCACCGCACCGGCTAGGGAGTCAGTTTGTGATGTTCGCGCAGACCGGAAATGTCAAATTTGCTGAGTGCTTTTATGTTTGCCGAATGTATTTTCTCAGGCACTCGGCAAACAAGTTCTTTTCCGAGTGCTGCGCTAAAAACACTCGGCAAAAGAGGGGGTTTGCCAAGTGTTTTCTTTTTTGCACTCGGCAAAGCAGTAAAATCTTTTTTTCTGGGAAAGAAGGAGAAGAAAAAAATGAAAAAAAACTTTGCCGAGTGCTCAGATCTATGACACTCGGCAAAGAAGTAAAATCTTTTTTCTGGAAAAGAAGGAGAAGAAAAAAAATGAAAAAAAACTTTATCGAGTGCCTAGATCTACGACACTCGACAAAGAAAAAAAACCTACTTAATTAATCGGCCCCAGCGGGCGCCCCTCCCCTCCCCCTTCTTCTTCCCCCGCCGAGTGCCCCTCCCCTCCCTCCCCTCCTCCCTTTTCGGCCTGGCGCGCCCCTCCCCTCCCTCTCCGGCGTGCCCCCTCCCCTCCCTCCTATCCTCGCTGTCCGCCGTGGCGCGGCCCCACCTTCCCCTCCCTCCCCTCCTCCCTCTCTGGCGCCGACGTGGCCCCGCCCTTCCCTCCTCCCTCTCCAGCGCCGGCGCGGCCCCGCCCTCCCTACCCTCTCCGTTGTGCCCCCTCCTCTCCCTCTCAGGCGTGGCCCGCCCCCCCCTCACTAGATCCGCCCGGACCCTCAGCTCCCCTCCCTCCTCCCGTGCCTCCTCCCCAGATCCACCTGCCCATGCCCTCTCTCTAGCGCCGCCGCGCCGCTCCCCTCCCTTCCCTCCTCCGGCACGCCCCTCCCCTCCCTCTCCGACGTGGCCCCGCCCTCCCCTCCTCCGGCGCACCCCTCCCCTCTCCCTCCCCTCCTACGGCGCCCCCTCCCTCTCTGGCGCGGCCCCTCCCTCCCCTCCTCCGGCGCGCCCCTACCCTCCCTCTCCGGCGTGGCCCCGCCCCTCCCCTCCTCCTCCCCGGATCCGGCCGCCGCCGCTCCCCCCTCTCTCCCGGTGGCGGCGTGGCGGTGGTGGCGGCATGGCGTCGGCGGGAGGCGTGGTGGTGGTGAGGTCGCCGGAGCTGCGCGAGCCAATTGAGCGCGAGTAGGCGATGAGCTCGCCGGCGATGGCGGCGGCGCTGTTGGTGGAGGGGCTTGCGTGGTGGTGCTATTTTTTTTATTTTTTTTTTTGAAAAAATATTTGCCGAGTGTTTTTAGGCACTCGACAAAGTCTTTGCTAGGTGCCCGACGATTGACACTCGGCAAACAGCTCTTTGCCGTTAAAACCTACGCACTCGGCAAACCTTTTTGTCGAGTGTTTTTGGGACTTTGCCGAGTGCCCCTAGCACTCGGCAAAGCTCCTGGTTCCCGTAGTGAGAGTGTGCGGGTCATGCACGTGCCTAAGTTGTACCCTCTAAAAAAGTTCAGACGATCCGATCGGTAACGGGTTAACGGGGTTTTCCGCTTTTGGTGGAAGACATTCCTAATAAAGAGAGCCCAATACCATTTCCACAATTTCCGCAACGGCTCCCTGTCTGCGATGCTCCCTGCCCGTGCTTGCGTGGCCTCGAAGAGTAATCGGCAGAGAGCGATCAGCGGCGACAATGTCAGCGACCCTAGGTCGCATCAAGACCATGTTCCCTGCCAGCCGGCTTGCACCATGCCTGTTCTATGTGGCGCCTGCCTTGTTGTTCATGCGCGAGGTAATCAACCTCCCCTTTAGGGTTTGTGGGTTTGCTATGCCTGGGGTTTTTTCGGGGTTTGACGCCTTCTTTGCGGTGTGACGCCCACTATCACTTTTGTACGCATAAAATGAGGAATGCCTTTTGTAAACAGGTTGGTCAAGCATATCACTAACCTATAGATGAGATAGGAAAAGTCTAATGTGGCTAGGTAAGAGTTTGTGTCTAGGTATTGGTTTATTAAGTGAATTCTTGGTTGCGGAAGGTGACGAGGCTTCTCAAGGCCCAACGCCGGCAGGTCGGTGGCGCGCGTGGGATTGGCGGACGGGCCGTGGCGTCGGGCCCAAGGGTGGACACCACGGCGGCGGCGACAGGTGCCGCGGCAGGCAGTGGCGGATCCAAAGGGGGGGCTGGGGGGGCTCCAGCCCCCCCTAATTTCTTGATTTCAATGCTAATTACTGTAGCAAAAACTTGATTTCACCGTTAAATCTTCGTGCAAATCAACATCTCTGTTGTTTTAGCCCCCCCTTATCCCGCATCCCACATCCGCCACTGGCGGCAGGGACCATGGTGAAACATGCTGAGCTCGGAGAAGGAGGCCGTTGCTGCCGGCGGCGGCGACACACTGCCGAATCCGCCGCGGAAGCGACCGTTCTGGAGGCTGCCGCTTTGGCCTGTCCGGTCACCCTGCGCTGCCGCTGCACGATGAGACGACACACGACAGCAGCATCGCATGAAATGTTACTACCAGAGCCTGGTTTCCGATCCCATGAGCGAGTAGGACATCGTCCTCGTCATCATGGCACGTCGTCGTCCACCTCCCCAGCGACGCCTGCCAAGGCTTTGAGACTCCCAAGCCTGAAAAGGGTTGCGTGTAGTATAAGAGCATCTCCAACAATCTCCCAATACAACTCCCCCAATAAGATGGTATTGGGGTAGCCCAATATCACTTTATAGATTTATTGGGGGAGATGCTCAAAGGGCCTGTCTGTTGTACAGTCGGGCACAACGTGTTCTTGCAAGCTGCTCCTATATCCTATATATGAGTTGTGCCATCTGGTGCTTGATTCTGATCTGAAGTTCTGAACTTGAGATTGCCAGAGCTTGGTGCACTGCTTATAACAGTCTGAATTATTCATCTGTTGTGTGCCTTTGTTCTTGGGACTGGGATGTACTCCTAGCGACGTGGAATGGCCGGTGCATCCGTAGCTCTTCCCGGGTAGGAGTCGTGGGCATTGTTTGGATGCATTGCTTTCTGAAGAATCTGAACCGTAGTTCAGAGTCTGCAGGCTGCAGCTGTTCTGCGTGTGGAAGTGGCCACTGCGGCACTGCCTGGTTGCGAATTCACGGCCTGACCGGTCTCCGCGAAGCCCAGGCACGCTGCGGCCCAGAAAAACCGGCTTGGGTGCAGTCTGCACCACGCCCGCTGGGCGCTGGGGAGGCAGCCAGTGAACTGTCTGGCCCATTACTGTGTAGAAAGATGGGCAGAGCCCAAGCTAGCAATGCGGAACATGGTGAAATACCGGGATCAAACTGCATGACTTGTTTTTTCGGAGAAGTGGGCTTGTCTGCAAGGTCCCTTGATTTATATAACGTGCCTTGCTGCATATTGCTCCCGAATTTATTCCAAAGGAAAAGGTTACTGCTCCACACATGAGTACCTCAATTAGGCACAGCACCTCATCGTTCCAATACATATAGAAAATGAGGATATGAGACTTCAAATTTTGCCGACGTGTATAATGTGTCTCCACTTTCCACATCCATGTTATGATGTTAAGCCCTTGAACCCTGGCCAGCTAGCTTGAATCAGTGAAGCGCAAAACCGGCAACAGGCGCAGCGTCCTGCCGGAACACGCGGTGCCCGTCCAGCAGCATGTTCGGTTGGCTGGTTAGTATCGTTGCTGGTTCGTAAAGAAGTACTGCTGACTGGTTTGTGTGAGAGAAAAATACTGTTCCGACTGAAAATTTACGATCGTTTACGACAAGCCACAGCCAACAGGCTGCAGGTCAATGCGTCTGCGTGGGGTGTCCCCTCGCTCCGTCCGTCAGCTGGCAGCCGCTGCATGCCACCGACCATACGCATATGTGGACTGTAGCGTAGGCAGGGCTGGCGGAGTCAGCCGTTTTGCAATGACGTCCCCTCTGTGCCTGCCTGTCTGTGTGTTGTACGAAAACACACGATGCGCCACGAGCTCAGCCACACACACACACACAGAGACCTCCTGACTACCGGTTCGACTTGGCTCCCTGGACCCGAGTCCCGAGAGAGCACAGAGCGTGAAGCTCCGAGCGCGCGAGCGGCCGCATCCCGTCCCGGCCCGGCTCGACGTCTGCTTTGCTTGCTGCTGCTTTGGGCTGTTGGGCAGGCAGGCACTGCCTCTGCCTGCGTGGGTGCGTGCGCTCGCACGGTTCGGTCAAATAAAATAGCAGAAGAGCTCACGTCCCGTCCAGCTCCGCGTGCATGTTACCATGTTTTCCATTGTCCTTCATGCACGACGAGCACGGCGCTGCGTCGCAGCGCGTGTACGCTCGCACCTCGCCCTTGCATGGACGGACGTACGCGCCGGAGGGAAACCGGCCAGCACGAAGACCACCGCTGCCTTCGCCTGGGAGATAGGCGTATATGCAGGCCCTTGCATTGGAAGAGGGATCACGTGCACCGCCTTTGATACCTAGCCGTACGTACTATGCCGGCCCTTGCATTGGAAGAGAGGGATCAAGAAAGCATAGAGGACATACAGCGAGCTATGCTCGGAAGCCGTGTAGTGTAGCAGTGCATGTTGCATAGACCGTGCTGCTGGCGTTGCTTAATTTGTTTGTGTTGGTTAGATAGAACTGCTGACACCAAAATGGGAACAAAAGTCAGCAAAGCCGGCTAAGCCAGATTTTGGAATCGGCTAAGCTGATTCCTCGGCTACGCTGCAGAGGAGCATGACGAAATTGGCTAAGCTAGTTTTACTTTAGTCTATCTATTGTGAGTCTAAGAAAGACGTGGCTTAGGCCATGACATGAGTAGTCAGGCATCAATAAAGATTTTACAGCTCCAAACTAAAAGCTAGAAGGGTATGTAGGAGTGGATGATGGACTAAGAGACAAAAGAGGATTGACAGACGGATGGAAGAGAGAGTGAAAGTGAGAGATAGAAAAAGAAATTTCTCTCTTTAATATTGTAGTATAGATATACTTATTTACACCAAATTTTGGAAAGAAGAATCACAGGAACTCGAAGCTCCCAAGATCGTGTCATCAAGGAATCGATTGCATAAAAGACGATATCAGCTGATTCAAATGCAGCGCTGGAATCGGCTGTCTTCAAATAGCGCCAGCAGATAACGACAAAAGCTACGGTCGGCGCCGGGAGAAATATGTCGGACTGTACAAAAAGAGAAAGATTAGGGGTCCAAGTTATCTTAAATTAGGAATATTTTATTCTATACCAAAGATTATAATGAGTCGTACTTAAGTAGGATTCATGTTTAGGCTCCGGGTATAAATATTGGACCCCGGCTATTGTAAAAAGAGATCCAATCAATCAAACACAAGTTATTTACTTTTTCGGCTCCGGCCAACACTTAGGAGTAGGAGTAGAGTAGATCTCGGCGAGTTCTTTAGCAAGCAGGGCCGCATCGGTCCGGCCGACCTTCGGTTTGTCTGTAAGTACCGTCATGACTTATACTTCTATTCGTACGGCTGCATCGATCCGGTCGACCTCCACTGCGACTCTAGTATAAGCTAGTTATCGACTCTTGTCTAGTTCAAGTACGGCTGCATCGATCCGGTCGACCTCCACTGCTCGAACTATATTAAGGTCAAGTTATCGACTCTACCTAAGAGTGGCAACCTTCGGTAGATTCATTAAGTTACCGATCTTGCTGATGTTCTTATCGTCATTAGTTTGCAACAACATCAACCTGTCCGGTCGAGATCGATTTAGATCGGCCTCATATCCTTTGGGTCCATCGTTTACTTTGTCACGACACGATACTTCTTACAATGAACGACAGGTTATGCCTTATCGGCTGTTCTATTTCGATCTTGGTCGCGCATAGTACATAGTTAAGGCACGTATGATCTTGGAGATGTTTGCTGGTTAGTTAAATCTAGTCTACGGTTCACTATTATGGCTGTAATGATTCGGTCGATCCCCAGTGATAGCACTATAGATTGAAGGATGCTAGTTAGTAGATCTATTCTTGATTAGGCGTGACCTTAACTGTTTGCTATGCCTGCATCGGCTAGATAGCCGATCGCCTATGCGTTAATGCCTACAACATGTTTATATGATTCTGTTAAATATGAATAGATCTGTTTACTTTAAAGGTTTGATTTGTTGTCTTTTTCACAGCTGCATCGATTCAGTCGAACCCCACTGTTAGAGTTAGCAAGTTAGGCCTGATGAGTCCATAGGTTTGTCCATGTCAAATAGTTGATTATTTACACGCTGTAGTCCTCTTCACCTGAATCGACTATTTTAGCCAATTCATCAGAGCCTTCACGTATAGCATGTTGTTCGGAAAAGCCTGTCGAAGTATGGATGTTCTTACGGATTCTTCGGTTTTAGTTTGTTACTATCATCATAGCTGCCATCAATTCGGTCGAACCTCACTGTTGGTGGTAACAGATTAGATTCAGAGCGTTTGTAGGTCCATTCGTATCAGATAGTCGATTTGTTCGCATGCTATATCTTTTATCGTTAGATTCATCGGCTCAATGCTTTATACTGATAACATCTGTCTAGCTGATGATCTCATTTATATCTACGAGTACTGTACTTGTCAATATGAAATTAATCACTACCCATGAGCTTTATAGTCCGTAACAGCCGATTTCTGTGCGTATCGGCTATTTAGTCGCTTTTCACGTCTGGCTGCTCCCGAAGCGGCACAATTGGAACTGTCTGGGCACAGACTGGCATGTTCCACCTTAAATTACTGATAAACTTTCTCTCCTTGTCAATTGCAGGGTTAAATTGACTGGCACGACTCGGGAGGAATACGCAGGATCGATTATCCCTGTGTTGAAGCCAAGCGGATCTCCAGCTCCATCGAGCAGATCCTTCCAACTTGCTCATGTGTCGACGCGATTTTTGTGCCGACATGCGTTTTTGCACGCTCGGTGGGACCCCACAATCATTATGGCGGCTTACAACAACAATGATATCCTTATGGTGCCTTATGAAGACCTACCTGATGGAGATAAAATTGTCATCAGCAAAGATATAGAAGAATTTTAGAACAAGTGTTTGTTGTCCTACACCAAGACACGTGACAATACAATTGTTCAGAAATATCGACTACTAAGAGTTCTGTTGCATGGACAGATAGAAGCAGATGAAGCTGAAGATAGGCGTTTCTTCGTAGAAGCTGTAAACAAGTCTGTTCATGATGCCATGTCGAATCATAATGAAGTTTTCTTGAACATATTCCACAACACCATGAAAGAGGTGTTTCACGGGTTTCCAGTTGATCAGGTTGGGCTGGCTTATTACAACATTTCACATCCATTGACTCAGGGGACTAATCAAGCCAGTACTAGCCATCATGAAATAGCACCAGCTGGTAATGATGTCCAGGTGGTTCAGAGCTCACCTGAGCAAGTTCAGGGTGCTACTACTAATCAGACACAGTATAATCCTAGATCATCAGAACAGCATGTGTAACAGCAGACAGGGCAAGTTCGGACTCAAATGGTCAATTTTGGCACATCAGGCCAGATACCATCGTCGGCTCAAAAAATAGCGCCATCAGTTCAAAGGATTCGTAGAGATATAGATCCTAACATCTATAACCAGAGACTTCAAGCAACAAACCAGCAGAGAACCCAGCGAATGAAGATTCCATAAAGATATCATTATGGCATAGATTACAACACCCTTCACATGATTCCAAATCCAGGGTATCAAGGTACCCGAAATTTTAATCCACAGATGGATCAACAATTACAGAGTAATCCAAATTCAAATGCTGATGAGTTGTTGCTTAGAGTGACCGAGATGATAAAGAAACAGTTCAGTTTGAAGCCGAAATGGCAGACCTTCTTGTACAAATGCCTATATCTAGAATGGTACGATTTGGTCACTCTTCCTACAAATTACAGGCTCCTAGAGTTTGCTAAGTTCACTGGCCAAGACAGCATAAGCACAATAGAATATGTCAGTCGGTATCTTACACAGTTGGGCAAAGCATCCATTGAAGAGGCCCATCGAGTTCGTTTCTTCTCCTTGTCTCTATCAAGGCAGCCTTTACTTGGTTTTCATCATTGTCAGTTAACTCCATTGCCAATTGGGCTAACCTAGAGAAGAAGTTTCATACATATTTTTATACTGGGACTGGAGAAAAGAAGATTACCGATCTGACAACCATAAGGCAGAGAACTACTGAATCATGCATTGAGTTTCTTCAGAGGTTCCAAGAGACTAGAAATTTGTGCTTCTCATTGAACTTGACTAATGATCAACTTGCTGCTTTGGCCGTTCAAGGAATGTTACCAGCATGGAGAGAAAAGCTGCTGGGACAAGAATTTGACAACTTGGGTCAGTTGGCTCAACGAGTGGCAGCGCTCAATAGCCAATTCTAGAATATGCGCAGCGATACCCGATTCCAGAAAAGTACCACAATGGCCGAAGCCTATAATCCATACTCAATCGATGACGGCTATGAGGACTATGAAGATGAAGAGGTTGTTGTGGCTGAATGGAATTAGGGTAAGAAGACAATAATGGTGCCAAATCCTTAGGGAAGAAGAATCAAAGAGAGCTATGACTTCGATGTCACAAAATCAGACAAGCTCTTCGATTTCTTGCTCGAGAAGGGACATATCAAGTTGCCCGATAATCATGTTATGTTGCCCCCTGATCAGTTGAAGGACAAGAAATTCTGCAAATTCTATAACACTACATCTCATTCCACTAATGAGTGTAGAGTTTTCTGGCAACATATACAGAGGACTATTCAGCAAGGAAGGCTCAAATCTGATACGCCTCGTAAGATGAAAGTTGATGATAATCCTTTCCCAAGAGATCAGAACATGGTTGATGCTAGGCTGCTTAAAGGGAAGACTAAAGTCTTAACATCAGTTAGATCAAAAGAAACTAGAACAGTCGATCCCGAGATGCAAATATCGGCTGATGAATATAGAGAAATTAGAAGGCGTCGTGATCAACAAAAGAGCCGATATAAGCAGGGAGAGACGTCGAAGGATGGGGCGACAAGGCCACGTGTTACATCTTGAATTTTGTTGAACAAATGGCAGCGGCAGAAGGAAAACGATTATCAGCGTTGGTTAGAAGAGCAAGAATACCAGCGTCAACAGAAAAAAAAGAGGTATGAAAGAAAATAGGCCGAATCACATTGGAACTATCCTTTCTTTAGACATTGCTGGAACGAAGGTTTGAAATTGCCTACCAGAAATAACTGTCCGGAGTGTAGCGAGCAATATTGGGAGTTTAGGCAATCTCAAGCCAACCGCCGGTCTATCCATGCTCAAGATGCGTATCATCATAATAACATGGATTGACGCTTAAAAAATAAAAGTGTTCATGATCGGCTTGGAAAACAAGTTGTTAATCGAAACTAGGCTGATTATGAGGCAAAAAGTAATGAGGAAGAATATGTTTGGTAGGAAGGCCAATGGTGTCCAGGAGGTTTGACAAGAAGCCAGAAAAGAAGAGTGTAGCGCCTAAGGAACAGAGAGCTAGAACAGGCTCAGGTATATGGTAAATCTCAAGAGTGGCGTATTAAACAAACAGTCGATAGAGGGCAACCATCGGCCAATATTTAGATGACTTTTCTATCGTCGTCAGAATTTAGAGCTCTAGCATATCAAGAAGTTTATTCAGATTTTGATGAATCAGAGTATGAAGAAATAGTTGCCAAGTTGATAGTTATACAGCAGGCTATATTCGATAAGCCAGTCAAGCATCGGCACTTAAAGGCTTTATATGTAAAATGTTTTGTTGATGGGAAGCCGATGAACAAGATGTTGGTGGATAGAGGTGCTTCTGTCAATCTTATGCCTTACACCACTTTTCGTAAACTTGGCAAGGGACCAGGAGATTTGATTGAGACCAACATGATGCTTAAGGATTTTGGGGGAAATGCGTTTAACTCCTGGGGGGCAATGAACGTCGAACTGACAATCAGGAGTAAGACTCTGCTCACGATGTTCTTCGTCATCGATGGGAAAGGGTCATACAGTTTACTCCTTGGTCATGATTGGATTCATGTAAACTATTGTGTGCCATCAACCATGCATCAGTGTTTGATTCAATGGCATGGAGATGATGTCGAGCTGGTTCACGCTGATGAATCTGTGAGTATCGCAACAACCGATCTAGTATTTTAGGAGTTAGAAGACTTTGAGTGCTTTTCAGGCAAGTTATGGGAAGGAGGCTTCATTAGATTCAATAATGAAAGCCAACAGTCGATCCAAGCAGTCGGCTTTGAAAATTTGTTTTAATGGATAATCCAATAGATGGTACAGATGGCAAACTAGGACATGGCTTCACGTCGGTCGATGAATTAGAAGAGGTAGATATTGGTTCTGGAGATAGGCCTAGGCCAACATATGTAAGTGCCAAGTTGAATCCTGAGTATAAGCAAGAGTTAGTCGATTTATTAAAGGAATTTAAAGACTATTTTGCTTGGGAATACTATGAGATGCCTGGTCTAGACCGATCGATTGTTGAACATCAATTGCCAATCAAACCTGGATATCAGCCGTTTAAACAAGCTCCGAGGAGATTCAACCCAAACGTACTTGATGATATCAAAAAGGAGACTGAAAGATTATTGGAAGCAAAGTTTATCCGATTGTGCCGATATGCAGAGTGGATATCGAATGTTGTTCCTATGTATAAGAAGAATGAAAAGTTAAGAGTTTGCATCAATTTCAGAGGTCTGAACAAGGCCACACCCATGGATGGTTATCCGATGCCGATAGCCGATATGTTGGTAGACGCAGCAGCCGAGCACAAGGTTATTAGCTTCATGGACGACAATGTAGGATATAACCAAATTTTCATGGCTGAGGAAGACATAGCAAAGACCGCTTTTAGATGCCCTGGCACGGTCGGTTTATTTGAATGGGTTGTGATGACTTTTGGCCTGAAGAATGCCGGTGCAACTTATCAAAGGGCAATGGATTATATTTTTCATAAGTTAATCGACAAGATTGTTGAAATCTACATTGATGATGTGATGATAAAATCCAAGAGATACAAGAAACATCTGGCTGATTTGAGGGAGACTCTGGAGTGCACAAGAAAATATGGTCTAAAGATGAATCCTAATAAGTGTGCCTTTGGAGTATCAGCTGGACAATTCTTGAGTTTCATGGTCCACGAGAGAGGATTCGAAGTTGGTCAAAAAAGCATAAAAGCAATTGATGAGGCAGTGCCCCTGACTACTAAAACAAAGTTACAATCTTTGCTTGGTAAAATTAATTTTATCAGGAGGTTCATTTCAAATTTGTCGGAGAGAGTTCTACCGTTTTCTCCTTTGTTGAAGTTGAAAAATGATCAAGAATTTAAATGGGGTGACGTACAACAAAAAATGTTTAAGGAGACAAAAGAATACATGAAATGTCCACCCGTGCTGATCCCTCCTTAGCAAGGTAAGCCTTTCAAGTTGTACATATAGGGTGATGACCATACGATTGGATCGGTCCTGATGCAAGAGTTCGAAGGGAAAGAATGAGTTATTTTCTATCTTAGTAGAAGGCTTCTAGATCCAGAGATAAGATATTCTCCCATTGAGAAGTTATGCTTATGCTTATATTTCTCTTGCACCAAATTACGACATTACTTGTTGTCGGTTGAGTGTACAGTTGTCTCTAAGACTGATGTGATCAAGCACATGCTATCAATGCCAATATTAAATAGAAGAATGGGAAAGTGGATCCTTGCATTATCAGAATTTGACTTGAGGTACGAATCGGCTAAAGCAGTCAAAGGACAAGTAATAGTCGATTTTGTCACCCAGCATCATAAGCCAGGTGTTGGCTATGTGGAACTGGTACCCTGGACGTTGTTCTTTGATGGGTCATCGTGCAAGCAAGGTGGTGGCATTGGTATTGTTATTATTTCACCTCGGGGGGCAAGTTTTGAGTTTGCTTTTCCAACTGAGCCAGTGATTATCAACAACTAGGCAGAATATGAAGCTATTCTTAAGGGGCTTCAGCTTCTTCATGAAGTAAAGGCCGAAGCAATTGAAGTATTTGGAGATTCATAGTTAGTTATTAATCAGTTGGTCGGCCTATATGAGTGCAAAGAAGATGCTCTGAGGGGATATTATGGTGAGTGCCAAGGGTTGCTCAAGGAATTTTCTCATATCTCTCTTAAATATATTCCAAGAGCACAAAATCAAGAAGCCAATCGTTTAGCTCAAAATGCATCAGGTTATCGAGTGTTTCAAGAGGTCTTAAGTAGTGAAACCATGAAGAATGATTGGAGAGTTGAAATAGCCGATTACCTTAGGAATCCATCACAGAAAGTTACCAGGAAGCTAAGGTACAAATTGACTAAGTATGTTTTACTAGATGGTCGGCTATATTACAAAACAATCGATGAGGTGTTGCTTAAATGCTTAAATCAAGAAGAAGCTAAGGTGCTGATGGGTGAAGTACATAAAGGGATATGTAGAGCTCATCAATCGGCTTATAAGATGAAATGGATTATTCGAAGGACTGAATATTTCTGGCCAACGATACTAGAAGACTGTTTTGAATATTATAAGGGGTGCCAAGACTGTCAACGTTTTGGTAATGTTTAGAGATCACCCGCATCGGCTATGAATCCAATAATCAAACCATGGCCGTTTTGAGGTTGGAGAATTGATCTAATTGGCCAGATTTTTCCGCCTTCAAGTAAAGGACATAAGTTTATATTGGTAGCAACAGATTACTTCACTAAGTGGGTTGAGGCAATTCCTTTGAAGATGGTAACCTCAAGGAACATGGTTGATTTTGTCAAAGAGCATTATGTGTATCGGTTTGGAATTCCTCAAACTATCACCACCGATCAATGGACAATGTTCATATCAGAAGAGTTTGGAGATTTTGCTGCTAGTATGGGAATTAAGCTACTAAATTCTTCTCCTTACTATGCTCAGGCTAATGGCTAGGCAGAGGCATCCAATCAGATTATGATTAAGCTGATAAAGAGAAAGATTGAGGAGCAGCCAAGGAAGTGGCATTCAACGCTTAATGAGGCACTATGGGCATATAGGATGGCCTGTCATGAATCGATTAAAACATCGCCTTATGAACTTGTGTATGGTCATAATGCAGTCCTTCCTTAGGAAATTTGAACTAGATCGAGGTGTGTCACATTACAAAATGAATTATCAGCCGAAGTTTACAAGAATCTTATGATAGACGACTTAGAGGACTTAAGTTGCCATCGGCTACGTGCTCTTGAGAATATCAAAGCCAATATACTGAGGATTGCAAAATATTACAATAAAAAGGTCAAGGGCAAGCAATTTTTGTTAGATAATCTACTGCTTACTTGTGTGAACACACAGTAAGAGAAGACGGCACCGAAAAGGCTCCCTGCTATGGTACTGTAGCCGCTGTAGAGGCAGGCGCCGAATGGCTCACCTACCGCACTGTAGCCACAGCAGGGACAGGCAGAGAAGTCAGTCCTATTGTGTTATCTAGTCACTGTAGCAACATTGCAGCTGTACTAGGACTAGATTGATAGAGTTGTATATATAGTTTGCCACTGCAACTCAACAAAGAGAGATTAGATTTACCATCTCCAATACAGAGGTCCGGCCAACGTTGGTGCTTATATTATGTGTGTGCTCTGTTCTCCCTCTCTTCTTCTACCTCTGACCATAGAGTGTGGTCGGACAATGTCTGTCGTGCTCGGCCATGGTGAAGGGTCGAGATGGCGACTAGAGGGGGGGTGAATAGTCTTTTCTAAAACTTAATCGCGTCGGCTAACCGAAACACATGCGGAATTATAACTATCGGTCTAGCCAAGACAACACCCCTCTATCTATGTTCTCTAGCACCTTCCAAAGATACTAATCAAGCAACAAAGGTGCCGGGCTAGCTAGATCTCACCTAACCAATTCTAGGAGCAAGGTCACACAAACCTATGCCACTAGTACTTTAAGCAACAAGGGAGCTCCTACACATGCTAGTAAGCAAAAGCACAAAGCCAACTAAGCTCACTAGCAATGCTCAATAACAAGGCAACCAATGCCGAATTAGAGAGCGCAAATACTTAGCTACACAAACTAAGCAATGTGACTAATAAGGTTACACAAACCAAATTAGCCACGCAAGGGAGCTACTTCTATGCTACACAAGCAAGAAGGTAACTAGTAAGCTACACAAGCTAACTAATTACGAGAGCAACAACACAAGCTTAATGTATATGAGAATAATTGCAAGCTTGTGTAATGGGGATGCAAACCAATGGGAAGAACAAGGTTGACACGATGATTTTTCTCCTGAGGTTCACGTGTTTGCCAACACGCTAGTCCCCGTTGTGTCGACCGCTCACTTGGTGGTTCAACGGCTAATTAGCATCACCCGCCAAGCCCGCACGTCGAGCGCCGCAAGAACCTACCTCGGAAGTGAGGGTAGCTCAATGACACGCTTTACTAAAGTTGCTCTTCGCGGCTCCCGCAGGGCGAGCACAATGCCCCTCACAAAGCACTTCTCCAGAGCACCGCACAAGCTTCTTGCAGGCTTCGACGGAGACCACCACCAAGCCATTTAGGAGGTGGCAACCTCCAAGAGTAACAAGCACCACCGGCTTGCAACTCGATCACCTAGTGCCACTCGATGCAACCTCACGATGCAATCGCACTAGAATTGCTCACTCACACAATCGAATGATCACTATCAAGTATGTGTGAGATGGAGGGCTCCTAAGCACTCTCAAGCATGGACACAAAGTCCCCCAAGATGCTCAGCACCAGCCATGGCCGAAGGCCACTTCTATTTATAGCCCCATGGGCTAAACTAGCCGTTACCCCTTCACTGGGTGTTTTTCAGGTCGACTGGACGCAGCACCGGACGCACCGATCGTGCATATCGGACGTGTCCGGTCGCTATACCAGACGTGTCTGGTAGCTGCCAGACCGCCACGTGTCCAACCATTGCCTCCAACGGCTCTCTGACATGACGACCGGACGCTCAGCACAAAATGACCGGACACTACACCGCTGCGTCCGGTCGAGTCCAGTAAGCCTCCAGGGCCGACCAGACGCGACAGTTAGAAATAGACCGGACGCTGAGCCTCAGCGTCCGGTCAAGTACAATAAGCACCCACTGATGACCGGACGCGTTCGGTCACACCAGACCAGACGCAGCCAGTGTTCGATCAATTGTACTGCCGAACACCACGTTTTCTGATTCACACCGGACGCGTCCGGTGTGGCGACCGGACGCGTCTGGTCGCTGAGTTCGTCGCCAAATACCGGACGTGTCCGGTCACCATACCGGACGCGTCCGGTAGCTCTGTAGCCAGCGCGACTAACTCCTCTTCGACTCTATCTTCTTCACCCTTGCTCAAATATGCCAACCACCAAGTGTATCACCATGTGCACATGTGTTAGCATATTTTCACAAACATTTTCAAGGGTGTTAGCCACTCAACTTGCCACGCCACTCGATCCTAGCGACGATGCAAAGTTAGATCACTCGAGTGGCACTAGATGACCGATATGCAAACAAGTTTGCCCCTCTTGATAGTATGGCCATCTATCCTAAACCCGGTCATAAACTTCTCTACACACCTATGACCGGTGAAATGAAATGCCCTAGGTTATACCTTTGCCTTGCGCATTCCATTCCATTTCCTCCAATGTTGATGCAACACATGCACCAACACGATCAACAATGATATGACCCACTTCATATCATCACGTGATCATATTGGTTCATCGATCTTGACTTTACTTGCTCTTCACCGTTGCCATCGTCCATCGGCGCCAAGTCTTGCTCAAGCTTCACCGCCACGCGGTCCATCACTCCAAAGCCTTCGACTTGCCCTTCACGTTTGCAACCGGTCCATTAAGCCACGTCTTGTCTTGATCTTCTCCACCTTTGATCACATGACTCAATGTCATGTCTCATGTGCAATGAGCTCCTTCATCATCACATGTGTGAGCTTTGCGACATCTTCAAGCCATTTTCACCTTCATGGCATATGTTGCTCACACACATGTACCTGTGGACTAATCACCTGTGTATCTCACATAAACACAATTAGTCCACCTAGGTTGTCACTCAATTACCAAAACCACACAATGACCTTTCAATCTTCCCCTTTTTGGTAATTGATGACAACTCTACAAAGATATGGAAATTAAGCTCTTTTGGATTCATGTTGCTTGCCCAAGCAATTTTACCATGTGAAAATGATTTTGGACAAGTACCACAAACCCGAGATGGTAGTATTAGCTCCCCCTACATATGTGCTAGAATGTTTGATTTGAAGCTCGCACATATGCATAGATTAAAATTGTGGGACAGTAATTACTACCAAATGATGCTAAGGTGTATAGAATAAACCTTTGAAGCGTGTACCAATCGGAGTTGCACCTTTAAGTTCATCCTTAGCACCATGGTTAGCTAGATATCACTTGGAAATAAAAAACACTAGATACCTTGTGAGATCAACATTTAAAAGCAAGGTACTAGCATTACTTGCAAAGCATACCAAGTGTCTAGCTATCATCCTATGCATGCTAGTTATCAAATCATCATTCAAGTTCTACATCTAGCATACACCACACAAGCATGCATATTGAATTTTAAAGCTTATGCAATGCAAGCAAGCACATGAATATGCACATATCAAATGCAATCAATCAAAGTTCATGAGCTTGCTCCCCCTACTTGTGTGCTTCTCTTGTCCAAGAAATTATGATCCATCTCTTTTCTCCAATGTTGCTCCCTCTTTGTCCATATTCATGTCTAACCTCCTAAGCTTTCATATCTTATCTCTCCCCTTACACAATTTATCTCTCCCCCTATAGAGGCTTATAGAGGCTTTCATATCTTTGTACAATCTCTCCCCCTTTGTCATCAATTTCCATAAAAGGTGTGCTTCTCATTGATGCAAAGGTATACATTTGGGGTAGATGGTTGAGGCTTGAATCTTGCATTTTTGATGGACATCACTTGATTGTTGGAATGACACCACTTGTAGATACCACTTGTAACTTGTACCACTTGTATCTTGTGTAGGGCTTCTTGAGATACCACACATAGGATCTTTGATCTTGGTATCAATTTGTGGGACACCTCTCCCTATGTGATAGCATGGGTCATCCATTTGATACACTTGAGCTCTTGAGGGAAGCATACTTCATTTGATGATCACTTAAAGTTGAGGATCACTTGTGGAACCACCGTCTTACATGATTGATATCATGTGAAGATGTGATACCACTTGAAAGAATCTTTTAGTATGGAACCACTTGTTGTATGTATCAATAAAAACTATTTCTTGAACCTTTGTTATCTTTAAGAGTACCACTTATAGGATATCACTTGTGAGTTGATCTAGATATCACTTGTGAATTCTTGATGAAGTACTTGAGTCTAGATACCACTTGAAACAAACAAACTAGATATCCATTTGCATTGTTGTCTTATGCTTGTACTCTTGATCATGAGCATCTAAGTTGACTTGAACTAAATTGATTTGCCTAAGCTTCTAAGTCCGGTTTGAACCAATGACAAGCTTCTTCACACCTCTTACAAGGGTTATCTTGCCAATGTTGTACTTGTCACTTGTTGGCAATCCAAATTAAATCAAATACTTTGGTTCACTAGCTCATGAATGAATTCATATACTAACCACTAGATTAACTAATCATTCAAGCAATAGTGGTAGGTTATGAATTTAAACATTTCATTTGTTATGCATGATCCTATGAAGTCTGAACTATATGCACTAACCGCATACTAGTAAGGGATGAAATGATCATGCACATTACAATGATACATTTGCTATGTTGGAGTAGAGGATAGTCACAAAATTGACTAAGTATGTTTTACTAGATGGTCGGCTATATTACAAACAATCGATGAGGTGTTGCTTAAATGCTTAAATCAAGAAGAAGCTAAGGTGCTGATGGGTGAAGTACATAAAGGGATATGTAGAGCTCATCAATCGGCTTATAAGATGAAATGGATTATTCGAAGGACTGAATATTTCTGGCCAACGATACTAGAAGACTGTTTTGAATATTATAAGGGGTGCCAAGACTGTCAACGTTTTGGTAATGTTTAGAGATCACCCGCATCGGCTATGAATCCAATAATCAAACCATGGCCGTTTTGAGGTTGGAGAATTGATCTAATTGGCCAGATTTTTCCGCCTTCAAGTAAAGGACATAAGTTTATATTGGTAGCAACAGATTACTTCACTAAGTGGGTTGAGGCAATTCCTTTGAAGATGGTAACCTCAAGGAACATGGTTGATTTTGTCAAAGAGCATTATGTGTATCGGTTTGGAATTCCTCAAACTATCACCACCGATCAATGGACAATGTTCATATCAGAAGAGTTTGGAGATTTTGCTGCTAGTATGGGAATTAAGCTACTAAATTCTTCTCCTTACTATGCTCAGGCTAATGGCTAGGCAGAGGCATCCAATCAGATTATGATTAAGCTGATAAAGAGAAAGATTGAGGAGCAGCCAAGGAAGTGGCATTCAACGCTTAATGAGGCACTATGGGCATATAGGATGGCCTGTCATGAATCGATTAAAACATCGCCTTATGAACTTGTGTATGGTCATAATGCAGTCCTTCCTTAGGAAATTTGAACTAGATCGAGGTGTGTCACATTACAAAATGAATTATCAGCCGAAGTTTACAAGAATCTTATGATAGACGACTTAGAGGACTTAAGTTGCCATCGGCTACGTGCTCTTGAGAATATCAAAGCCAATATACTGAGGATTGCAAAATATTACAATAAAAAGGTCAAGGGCAAGCAATTTTTGTTAGATAATCTACTGCTTACTTGTGTGAACACACAGTAAGAGAAGACGGCACCGAAAAGGCTCCCTGCTATGGTACTGTAGCCGCTGTAGAGGCAGGCGCCGAATGGCTCACCTACCGCACTGTAGCCACAGCAGGGACAGGCAGAGAAGTCAGTCCTATTGTGTTATCTAGTCACTGTAGCAACATTGCAGCTGTACTAGGACTAGATTGATAGAGTTGTATATATAGTTTGCCACTGCAACTCAACAAAGAGAGATTAGATTTACCATCTCCAATACAGAGGTCCGGCCAACGTTGGTGCTTATATTATGTGTGTGCTCTGTTCTCCCTCTCTTCTTCTACCTCTGACCATAGAGTGTGGTCGGACAATGTCTGTCGTGCTCGGCCATGGTGAAGGGTCGAGATGGCGACTAGAGGGGGGGTGAATAGTCTTTTCTAAAACTTAATCGCGTCGGCTAACCGAAACACATGCGGAATTATAACTATCGGTCTAGCCAAGACAACACCCCTCTATCTATGTTCTCTAGCACCTTCCAAAGATACTAATCAAGCAACAAAGGTGCCGGGCTAGCTAGATCTCACCTAACCAATTCTAGGAGCAAGGTCACACAAACCTATGCCACTAGTACTTTAAGCAACAAGGGAGCTCCTACACATGCTAGTAAGCAAAAGCACAAAGCCAACTAAGCTCACTAGCAATGCTCAATAACAAGGCAACCAATGCCGAATTAGAGAGCGCAAATACTTAGCTACACAAACTAAGCAATGTGACTAATAAGGTTACACAAACCAAATTAGCCACGCAAGGGAGCTACTTCTATGCTACACAAGCAAGAAGGTAACTAGTAAGCTACACAAGCTAACTAATTACGAGAGCAACAACACAAGCTTAATGTATATGAGAATAATTGCAAGCTTGTGTAATGGGGATGCAAACCAATGGGAAGAACAAGGTTGACACGATGATTTTTCTCCTGAGGTTCACGTGTTTGCCAACACGCTAGTCCCCGTTGTGTCGACCGCTCACTTGGTGGTTCAACGGCTAATTAGCATCACCCGCCAAGCCCGCACGTCGAGCGCCGCAAGAACCTACCTCGGAAGTGAGGGTAGCTCAATGACACGCTTTACTAAAGTTGCTCTTCGCGGCTCCCGCAGGGCGAGCACAATGCCCCTCACAAAGCACTTCTCCAGAGCACCGCACAAGCTTCTTGCAGGCTTCGACGGAGACCACCACCAAGCCATTTAGGAGGTGGCAACCTCCAAGAGTAACAAGCACCACCGGCTTGCAACTCGATCACCTAGTGCCACTCGATGCAACCTCACGATGCAATCGCACTAGAATTGCTCACTCACACAATCGAATGATCACTATCAAGTATGTGTGAGATGGAGGGCTCCTAAGCACTCTCAAGCATGGACACAAAGTCCCCCAAGATGCTCAGCACCAGCCATGGCCGAAGGCCACTTCTATTTATAGCCCCATGGGCTAAACTAGCCGTTACCCCTTCACTGGGTGTTTTTCAGGTCGACTGGACGCAGCACCGGACGCACCGATCGTGCATATCGGACGTGTCCGGTCGCTATACCAGACGTGTCTGGTAGCTGCCAGACCGCCACGTGTCCAACCATTGCCTCCAACGGCTCTCTGACATGACGACCGGACGCTCAGCACAAAATGACCGGACACTACACCGCTGCGTCCGGTCGAGTCCAGTAAGCCTCCAGGGCCGACCAGACGCGACAGTTAGAAATAGACCGGACGCTGAGCCTCAGCGTCCGGTCAAGTACAATAAGCACCCACTGATGACCGGACGCGTTCGGTCACACCAGACCAGACGCAGCCAGTGTTCGATCAATTGTACTGCCGAACACCACGTTTTCTGATTCACACCGGACGCGTCCGGTGTGGCGACCGGACGCGTCTGGTCGCTGAGTTCGTCGCCAAATACCGGACGTGTCCGGTCACCATACCGGACGCGTCCGGTAGCTCTGTAGCCAGCGCGACTAACTCCTCTTCGACTCTATCTTCTTCACCCTTGCTCAAATATGCCAACCACCAAGTGTATCACCATGTGCACATGTGTTAGCATATTTTCACAAACATTTTCAAGGGTGTTAGCCACTCAACTTGCCACGCCACTCGATCCTAGCGACGATGCAAAGTTAGATCACTCGAGTGGCACTAGATGACCGATATGCAAACAAGTTTGCCCCTCTTGATAGTATGGCCATCTATCCTAAACCCGGTCATAAACTTCTCTACACACCTATGACCGGTGAAATGAAATGCCCTAGGTTATACCTTTGCCTTGCGCATTCCATTCCATTTCCTCCAATGTTGATGCAACACATGCACCAACACGATCAACAATGATATGACCCACTTCATATCATCACGTGATCATATTGGTTCATCGATCTTGACTTTACTTGCTCTTCACCGTTGCCATCGTCCATCGGCGCCAAGTCTTGCTCAAGCTTCACCGCCACGCGGTCCATCACTCCAAAGCCTTCGACTTGCCCTTCACGTTTGCAACCGGTCCATTAAGCCACGTCTTGTCTTGATCTTCTCCACCTTTGATCACATGACTCAATGTCATGTCTCATGTGCAATGAGCTCCTTCATCATCACATGTGTGAGCTTTGCGACATCTTCAAGCCATTTTCACCTTCATGGCATATGTTGCTCACACACATGTACCTGTGGACTAATCACCTGTGTATCTCACATAAACACAATTAGTCCACCTAGGTTGTCACTCAATTACCAAAACCACACAATGACCTTTCAATCTTCCCCCTTTTTGGTAATTGATGACAACTCTACAAAGATATGGAAATTAAGCTCTTTTGGATTCATGTTGCTTGCCCAAGCAATTTTACCATGTGAAAATGATTTTGGACAAGTACCACAAACCCGAGATGGTAGTATTAGCTCCCCCTACATATGTGCTAGAATGTTTGATTTGAAGCTCGCACATATGCATAGATTAAAATTGTGGGACAGTAATTACTACCAAATGATGCTAAGGTGTATAGAATAAACCTTTGAAGCGTGTACCAATCGGAGTTGCACCTTTAAGTTCATCCTTAGCACCATGGTTAGCTAGATATCACTTGGAAATAAAAAGCACTAGATACCTTGTGAGATCAACATTTAAAAGCAAGGTACTAGCATTACTTGCAAAGCATACCAAGTGTCTAGCTATCATCCTATGCATGCTAGTTATCAAATCATCATTCAAGTTCTACAATCTAGCATACACCACACAAGCATGCATATTGAATTTTAAAGCTTATGCAATGCAAGCAAGCACATGAATATGCACATATCAAATGCAATCAATCAAAGTTCATGAGCTTGCTCCCCCTACTTGTGTGCTTCTCTTGTCCAAGAAATTATGATCCATCTCTTTTCTCCAATGTTGCTCCCTCTTTGTCCATATTCATGTCTAACCTCCTAAGCTTTCATATCTTATCTCTCCCCTTACACAATTTATCTCTCCCCCTATAGAGGCTTATAGAGGCTTTCATATCTTTGTACAATCTCTCCCCCTTTGTCATCAATTTCCATAAAAGGTGTGCTTCTCATTGATGCAAAGGTATACATTTGGGGTAGATGGTTGAGGCTTGAATCTTGCATTTTTGATGGACATCACTTGATTGTTGGAATGACACCACTTGTAGATACCACTTGTAACTTGTACCACTTGTATCTTGTGTAGGGCTTCTTGAGATACCACACATAGGATCTTTGATCTTGGTATCAATTTGTGGGACACCTCTCCCTATGTGATAGCATGGGTCATCCATTTGATACACTTGAGCTCTTGAGGGAAGCATACTTCATTTGATGATCACTTAAAGTTGAGGATCACTTGTGGAACCACCGTCTTACATGATTGATATCATGTGAAGATGTGATACCACTTGAAAGAATCTTTTAGTATGGAACCACTTGTTGTATGTATCAATAAAAACTATTTCTTGAACCTTTGTTATCTTTAAGAGTACCACTTATAGGATATCACTTGTGAGTTGATCTAGATATCACTTGTGAATTCTTGATGAAGTACTTGAGTCTAGATACCACTTGAAACAAACAAACTAGATATCCATTTGCATTGTTGTCTTATGCTTGTACTCTTGATCATGAGCATCTAAGTTGACTTGAACTAAATTGATTTGCCTAAGCTTCTAAGTCCGGTTTGAACCAATGACAAGCTTCTTCACACCTCTTACAAGGGTTATCTTGCCAATGTTGTACTTGTCACTTGTTGGCAATCCAAATTAAATCAAATACTTTGGTTCACTAGCTCATGAATGAATTCATATACTAACCACTAGATTAACTAATCATTCAAGCAATAGTGGTAGGTTATGAATTTAAACATTTCATTTGTTATGCATGATCCTATGAAGTCTGAACTATATGCACTAACCGCATACTAGTAAGGGATGAAATGATCATGCACATTACAATGATACATTTGCTATGTTGGAGTAGAGGATAGTCACATAGATTCTAATTCATTACTCCAATAGCAATGCGAAGTCCAATTATAAGCTTGGTGAAGACCAATAGATACCATTTTGAATTCCATTCTTCACCCATATGAAATGAATACCACTTATGATCAAGTGCACTTTCTTGTTGTGGTTGGCTTGATTCATCTTTTGATCAATGCTTGCATGAGAGCATCAATGTGAGAGTACCACTTGAAATATCATGATTAGCTCTCTTTTTGGGTGTTGCTTGCTTTTCTTGATCAATCCTTTTGATTTCTTCAACTAAGCATCTCAAATGTCCCTCGGATCACCACTTCTATGTTAGCCTTCTAAGTACCACACTTGGTTTACCTACTCATAGGCGGCAATTCCCTTCACTAGGGAGAAGTGACCTCTCTCCAAGAACCATTCTTGACACTCACTTGAAATAACTTGATTGATTGATCTAAGTTATGGACTTAACTTTGATGAGTAACATTGATTCCTTCTTTAAGTCCTTTTCTTTCTACTTGTTTAAGTCCTTTTCTTTCTACCATATGATCTCCAATCGTATCTAGAACTTAAACTTCATCTTCAACATGAGTTTGATCTTGATCTTCATCTTGAGTACCAAAAGTGTGCAAAGTACACTCCACAATCAAATAGCCTTGTACTCATATCTTGTCATGCTTTTAGATCATCTCAAAACCAACTTAGGTACCTCAATTAATCTTAAACATGTTTTTAATTTGATGACCTTTCAATCAAAGTGACTCTAGATCAATCCAACATTTGTCACTTTCTGGCAGATTCTGTACCCTTCAAAGAAATAAGCATATCTCCCAAAGTACAAATCTAAATGCCACGAAATTTGGTGGAGATGTGAATAACTAAGTTATCTAGCAGCTTTAAAAATTTGAGCTTCATTTGACTTCTAGATTGCTACCAGATTTCAATTCTTCTACCACTGCTACATGCTGAAAACTGCTGCACTATAGCTGACAAGACCCACTCCAAAACCGAAGCATTTCTTATCCAATCCTCACGAAAATTGTACAGCATCTTATACCATAAGTCTAGAGCATGTACACCAATTTTTATTCCAATCCAATAAGTGTTGATTACTCAAACATAGCTAAGATCACAGATAGCTCAGATTCTCAATTATAGGACATATTTTAACAATTGAGCTATACTTCATCAAATATGAATCAAACTTGAAACTAACTTGTTTGAATACTTCCATAAGACATATATCCATTCAAACCACTTACTAAAAGCCATCTCATGAATTTATCCAATACAAATCAATCCAACCTTGATTACTAATCAATTATCCATTCAATCAACTTATAGCAATCAACTTTGCATATTTGTCCATTTCAATCAACTCATATGCACCCAAATGAAATGATCAACAAGAGAAATACCTTGGTTGGCTCATGATCATCCAACTTACAAGCTTCAACTCAATTATTTGCAAACCATCAAATATATCCAATGAATCACCAACAACTTGAATTTGACACTTGTATGTTGTAGCATATTTGGACTTCACTCAATTTGTCATGGCATTGGGATAATGATCATCACTTAGCAATACTTGGCTCAACTACATGATCAACAAGATGAATATCATTTGAACCAAGCCTCCAATGCCGATGGTACCTACAAACAATCATCCACTTTTTGATGATACCCAAACAACTTTGGGTCCTCTCAAGTTAGGTGCAACATACTTAGGCATAGCCTTAGTATGAATAACGGGTTGTTTTGCAATAGCAACCATAGAGGTACCATTACCACCCTTTCTAAGCATAGAATCATCATTAATTGAAATAGGCTTAGGGGTGTTACATAGGGGACATGAATGTGCCATGTGTCCCCTTTCCCGGCATGAGTAGCACTTTCTCTTTGCTTGAGCCTTTTCTTCCTTGCTCATGTTGTGCTTCTCATTGCCTTGCTTCTCCTTGTTTGCTTGAGCCTTCTTCTTCTCAAGCTTGTTTGGACAACCCGAAGCTAGGTGGCCCAATATGTCACAACTATAGCATCTCATGTGAGCAATCTTCTCTATTTTCTCTTCTTCGTTCTTGCTCACTTGCTTTGCATCTTGATTCATCCTTGGATGCATTGCTCTTTCTCTTGCTTTTCCACCCCTTCTAGTTTTCTTTTTCTTTATCATCAAATCACCACCATCTTCATAGTTGATCTTGATTTGCTCTTGGGTGTCTTCTCTTGCTCAATTTGTGGCTTTGGTTGTGCTCTTCTAGTTGCTTCACCAATTGCTTGGTTGGGCACATTGAGGTAAGATGACCCCAAGTGCGGCACTTGAAGCACTTAACATGACTTAGACTCTCTTCTTCTTTTTTCAACTTGAGCTTTTCTTCATTGGGGAAACCATTTGCAAGATGTCCCACTTCATAGCACTTGAAGCACATGAAATGAGAGAGCTTCTCTTGTTCTTGCTTCTTCATCTCTCTTTCATATCTTCTTTTGCCCCATATTTTACCCTTGATCTTGCTCTTGTTGAAGCCAATGCCACTTATGTCATTGCGGCTTTCTTGATGATTGACTTTGCTAGTCTTGAAGCCAACGCCACTCTTGTCACCAAAGTTTCTTTGAGTCTTCAACATATGCTCAAAGGTGACTTGAGAGTTGTAGCACCTCTCTAACTTATTGCTCAATTTCTTCACTTGTTCATTGAGCTCATTGTTCTCCTTCAAAAGGTTAGTCTCACAAGACATAGAAGTAGAACAAGCATCTAATTATGAAGAGCATGGCATATCTAATAAATCATCACAAGAGGTGGATACATGCTTCTTTTCTACATCACAAGGGTTAGCAATATTTTGCAATTTATCATTTGATCCATGTGATGAGCTCTCATTATTTTTAAGTTTCTTTGTAAATACTTTATTGAGAGAAGCATGTTGTTCTAATAATTCTTCATGAGATGCAAGTAGTGTCTCATGATTCAATTTTAGCTCATCATGTGAAGATTTAAAAGCATCAAGTAATTTCTTATGTTCTTCACAAGAGTTCTTTAGAAATGAGTTTTCATTTTCTAATTTCATTGTTTTAGCTTTCTCATTTTCTAAAGACATGGTCATGCTAGCAAGTCTACTAACAAGCTCATCATATGAATCAACATGATCAACCACATTATTATTTGATACCTTGGTGTCACCTTGTGACATGAAACAATGTGGTATAGTAGGAGAGCTTGTAGTAGCATCATCATCATGGCTTGAGCATGAACCAACATCATAAAGATCACCACCAAGTGTGCTTGAGGTAGAATCTTCATGTGCAACACTTGTGGCATCATCATCAACCTTGTCAAGTGAACTTGTAGTGAATCGATCATCATCATCATCACTTGACCATGAGGTGGAGCAATCTTTCACAATCACCAAATTGTGATCATGCTCGACACACTCATGCGCCTCCTTCTTGGGCTCATCCTCCTTCTTGAATTTGCCATCATCCCATGTGGAGGAATCACCGAAGGTGCGCTTGATGGACTCCCATATCTTACGAGCGGTTCCCGTGTAGTTTACTTGTTTCATCAAATCAAAACTCAAAGCATCTATTAGAAAACAACAAGCATGTGCATCAAGTTTATAGAGAACTCTTTGAGCTTTGGTGAGATTTCTATGATCCAAGACATGAGTGAGACCACTAGTGACAATCCACCAAAACTTAGGTCCCTTTGCACGAAAATGATCAAGCATGTGATTTTTCCAAAGTGCAAAGTTTGTGCCATCAAAAATACGTGTTTCACAAACATTTAGCCCACTAGATGCCATCCTCTTGGGTCGGTGAAGACCACAAATGAGAGACCTAACTCCGATACCACTTGAAGGGTCGAGATGGCGGACTAGAGGGGGGTGAATAGTCCTTTCTAAAATTAATCACGTCGGCTAACCGAAATAAGTGCAGAATTAAAACTATCGGTCTAGCCAAGACTACACCCCTTTATTTATGTTCTCTAGCACCTTCCAAAGATACTAATTAAGCAACAAAGGTGCCGGGCTAGCTAGAGCTCACCTAACCAATTCTAGAAGCAAGGTCACACAAACCTATGCCACTAGTACTTCAAGCAACAAGGGAGCTCCTACACAAGCTAGTAAGCAAAAGCACAAAGCCACCTAAGCTCACTAGCAATGCTCAATAATAAGGCAACCAATGCCAAATTAGAGAGCGCAATTACTTAGCTACACAAACTAAGTAATATGACTAACAAGGTTACACAAACCAAATTAGCCACTCAAGCGAGCTACTTCTATGCTACACAAGCAAGAAGGTAACTAGTAAGCTACACAAGCTAACTAATTACAAGAGCAACTACACAAGCACAATGTATATGAAATATAAACACAAGCTTGTGAAAGGGGATTGCAAACCAATAGGAAGAACAAGGTTGACACGGTGATTTTTCTCCCGAGGTTCACGTGCTTGCCAACACGCTAGTCCCCATTGTGTCAACCGCTCACTTGGTGGTTCGGTGGCTAATTGGCATCACCCGCCAAGCCCGCACGTCGGGCACCGCAAGAACCTACCCCTAAAGTGATGGTAGCTCAATGACACGCTTTACTAGAGTTGCTCTTTGCAGCTCCCGCGGGACGAGCACAATGCCCCTCACAAAGCTCTTCTTCGGAGCACCGCACAAGCTTCTTGCGGGCTTCGACGGAGACCACCACCAAGCCATCTAGGAGGTGACAACCTCCATGAGTAACAAGCACCACCAGCTTGCAACTCGATCACCTAGTGCCACTCGATGCAACCTCATGATGCAATTGCACTAGAATCGCTCTCTCACACAATCAGATGATCACTATCAATCATATGTGAGATTGAGGGCTCCCAAGCACTCTCAAGCATGGACGCAAAGTCCCCTGAGGTGCTCAGCACCAGCCATGGCCGAGACCCCCTTCTATTTATAGCCCCACAGGCTAAACTAGCCGTTACCCCTTCACTGGGTGTTTTTCGGGTTGACCGGACACGCCGGTCATATCGACTGGACGCTGGACCTTAGCGTCCGGTCAATGGATGCTTGCCATGTGTCACCTCCATTCAACCTTAGTCGCTTGATCCCAATGGTCAAGTGATGACCGGACGCAACTGCTCAAAGTGACCAGAGTCCGGTGCACTCTGTGAGACCCTGTCTTTTCTGTATAAGGCGCTGGTGGAGTTTCGAACCCTTCTCACCTCTGTTCCATCACCGAGTTGATCCACATCAACTCCAACTTCATCTCCTTTATAAATGTGCCAACACCACCAAGTGTACACCACTATGTGTATGTGTGTTAGCATTTTCACTATCATGAGCTTCTATGATTGACTTGAGCTAAATTGATTTGCCTAAGCTTCCAAGTCTGGTTTGAACCAATGACAAGCTTCTTCACACCTCTTGCAAGGGTTATCTTGCCAATGTTGTACTTGTCACTTGTTAGCAATCCAAATTAGATCAAGTACTTAGGATCACTAGCTCATGAACAAATTCATATGCTAACCACTAGATCAAGTAATCATTCAAACAATAGTGGTAGGCTATGAATTTAAACATTTCATTTGTTATGCATGATCCTATGAAGCATGTACTATATGCACTAACCGCATACTAGTAAGGGATGAAATGATCATGCACATTACAATGATACCTTTGCTATGTTGGAGTAGAGGATAGTCACATAGATTCCAATTCATTACTCCAATAGCAATGTGAAGTCCAATTATAAGCTTGGTGAAGACCAATAGATACCATGTTGAATTTCATTCTTCACCCATATGAAATGAATATCACTTATGATCAAGTGCACTTTCTTGTTGTGGTTGACTTGCTTTATCTTTTGATCTTTGCTTGCATGAGAGTATCAATTTGAGAATACCACTTGAAATATCATGATTAGCTCTCTTTTGGGTGTTGCTTGCTTTTCTTGATCAACCCTTTTGATTGCTTCAACTAAGCATCTCAAATATTCCTTGGATCACCACTTCCATGTTAGCCTTCCAAGTACCACACTTGGTTTACCTACACATAGGCGGCAAGCCCCTACACTAGGGAGAAGTGACCTTTCTCCAAGAATTATTCTTGACACTCACTTGAAATAACTTGATTGATTGATCCAAGTGATGGACTTAACTTAATGAGTAACCTTGATTCCTTCTTTAAGTCATTTTCTTTCTTCTTGTTTAAGTTCTTTTCTTTCTACCAAATGATTTCCAATAGTCACTAGAACTTAAACTTCAGCTTCATCTTGAGTTTGATCTTGATCTTTCAATTTGAGTACCATATGTGTGCAAAGTACACTTCTCAATCAAATAGCCTTGTACTCTTTGCATGTCATGCTTTTAGATCATCTCAAAACCAAACTTAGGTACCTCAAACACTTGTAAACATGTTTCCAACTTGAGGACCTTTCAATCAAAGTGACTCTAGATCAATCCAACATTTGTAACTTTTCTGACAGATTTTGTACCCATCAAAGAAATAAGCATATCTCCCAAAGTACAAATCCAAATACCACTAAATTTGGTGGAGATGTTCTTTACTAAGTTATCTAGTAGCTGTAAAAATTTGAGCTTCATTTGACTTCTATATTGCTGCCATATTTCAATTCTTCCACCACTGCTACATGCTGAAAACAGCTGCACTATAGCTGACAAGATCTACTCCAAAACCGAAGCATTTCTTATCCAATTCTCATGAAACTTGTACAGAATCTTGTACCATAAGTGTAGAGCATGTACACCAATTTTCATATCAGTCCAATAAGTTTTGATCACTCAAACATGGCTAAGATCACAGCTAGCTAAGATTTTGCAATATAGGACAGATTTCAATAATTGAGCTATACTTTATCAAATATGAATCAAACTTGAAGCTAACTTGTTTGAATACTTCCATAAGACATATATCCATTCAAACCACTTACTAAATGTCATCTTATGAATTTATCAAACACAAATCAATCCAAACTTGACTACTAATCAATTATCCATTCAATCATCTCATAGCAAGCAACATTGCATATTTATCCAATTCAATCAACTCATATGCACCCAAATGAAATGATCAACAAGAGATATACCTTGGTTAGCTCATGATCATTCAACTAGCAAGCTTCAACTCAATTATTTGCAAGCCATCAAATAACCCAATAAATCACCACAACTTGAATATGACACTTGTATGTTGTAGCACTTGGACTTCACTCAATTTTCTCTTGGCATTGGGTTTGGATGTGCACTAAGCTTCATAACTTGATTCAACATATGATGAACAATGTGAGATCAATTGAATCAAGTCTCCAATGCCGATGGTACCTACAAACAATCATCCACTTTTTGATGGTACCCAAACAAGTTTGGGTCCTCTCAAGTTAGGAGCAACATACTTAGGCAATACCTTAGTATGAGTAGCGGGATGTTTTGCAATTGCAACCAATGAGGTACCATTGCCATCCTTCCTAAGCATAGAATCATCAACAATTGAAATAGACTTAGAAATGTCACCTAGGAGACATGAATGTGCCATGTGTCCCCTTTCCCGGCATGAGTAGCACTTTCTCTTTGATTGAGCCTTCTCTTCCTTGCTCATGTGGTGCTTCTCATTGCCTTGCCTCTCATGAATTGCTTGAGCCTTCTTCTCAAGCTTGGTAGGACACTTAGAGGCAAAGTGTCCCATACTTCCACACTTGAAGCACTTGATGTGAGCATAATTTTTCTTCTCATCTTCATTCTTGCTCATCATCTTGGCATCTTGAGTTTGCATTGGATGCCTTGCCTTTCCACCCCTTCTTGTTTTCTTCTTCTTTATCATCAAATCACCACCATCTTCATGGTTGATCTTGATTTGCTCTTGGGGTGTCTTCTCTTGCTCAACTTGTGGCTTTGGTTGAGGTTTCACTTGTTGCTTCACCAATTGCTTGGTTGGGCACATTGAGGTAAGATGACCCCAAGTGCGGCACTTGAAGCACTTGACATGCTTTAGCCTCTCTTCTTCTTTTATATTCTTGAGCTTCTCAATGTTAGGGCAACCACTTGCAAAGTGTCCCACTTCATGACACCGGTAGCACATGGTATGAGAGAGCTTTCTTTGTTGTAGCTTCTTCATCTTTATCTCTCTCATTCTTTCGCCCTTTGTCATATTCTTCTTGAAGCCAAGGCCACACTTGTCACCATAGTTTCTTTGAGTCTTCAACATGTGCTCAAAGGTGACTTTTGAGTTGTAGCACCTCTCTAGCTTGTTGCTCAATTTCTTCACTTCATTTTTGAGCTCATTATTCTCCTTCAAAAGGTTAGTCTCACAACACATAGAAGTAGAACAAGCATCTAATTGTGAAGAGCATGTCATATCTAATAAGTCATTACAAGAGGTGGATACATGCTTCTTGCCTACATCACAAGGGTTAGCAACATTTTGCAATTTATCATTTGATCCATGTGATGAGCTCTCATTATTTTTAAGTTTCTTTGTAAACACTTTAATGAGAGAAGCATGCTGTTCTAAAAATTCATCATGAGATGCAAGTAGTGTCTCATGATTCAATTTTAGCTCATCAAGTGAAGATTTATAAGCATCAAGTAATTTCTTATGTTCTTCACAAGAGTTCTTTAGAAATGAGTTTTCATTTTCTAAGTTCAATGTTTTAGCTTTCTCATTTTCTAAAGACATGGTCATGCTAGCAAGTTTACTAACAAGCTCATCATATGAATCAACATGGTCAACCACATTATCATTTGTTACCTTAGTATCACCTTGTGACATGAAGCAATGTGGTGATGTAGTTGGAGAGCTTGTAGTAGCATCTTCATCAAGGCTTGAGCATGAACCATCATCACCATCAAGTGTGCATGGGGTAGCATCATCACTTGCAACACTTGTGGCATCATCATCAACCTTATCAAGTGAACTTGTGGTAGATCGATCATCATCACCATCACTTGACCATGAGGTGGAGCAAACTTCCACAATCACCAAATTGTGGTTATGCTCAACACACTCATGTGCCTCTATCTTGGACTCATCATCATCATCGGAGACCGTCCCATATTTCTCATTGAGATAACTCCAAATCTCATGGGCGGTCTTCATGTCAATGATCTCTCCAAATATACAATCATGCAAAGATCTATACATCATGTTAGTAGCTTAGATGTCGAGATCTAGGCATTTCTCTTGTGCTTGAGTTAGATTATCTTCATCCAACACATGAGAAAAGCCTACATCTACCATCCACCACATTTGAGGGCAAATAAACTTAAAATTGCATATCATCCAATTTTTCCATCGTGTAAAGTGTGTGCCATAAAAAATGTGTGGACAATCAACATCTAGCCCATAAGCCACCATCCTCTCGGGTCGATAAAGACCACAAATGAGAGACCTAGCTCCGATACCACATGAAGGGTCGAGATGGCGACTAGAGGGGGGTGAATAGTCTTTTCTAAAACTTAATAGCGTCGGCTAACCGAAACACATGCGGAATTATAACTATCGGTCTAGCCAAGACTACACCCCTCTATCTATGTTCTCTAGCACCTTCCAAAGATACTAATCAAGCAACAAAGGCGCCGGGCTAGCTAGAGCTCACCTAACCAATTCTAGGAGCAAGGTCACACAAACCTATGCCACTAGTACTTTAAGCAACAAGGGAGCTCCTACACATGCTAGTAAGCAAAAGCACAAAGCCAACTAAGCTCACTAGCAATGCTCAATAACAAGGCAACCAATGCCGAATTAGAGAGCGCAAATACTTAGCTACACAAACTAAGCAATGTGACTAACAAGGTTACACAAACCAAATTAGCCACGCAAGGGAGCTACTTCTATGCTACACAAGCAAGAAGGTAACTAGTAAGCTACACAAGCTAACTAATTACGAGAGCAACAACACAAGCTTAATGTATATGAGAATAATTGCAAGCTTGTGTAGCGGGGATGCAAACCAATGGGAAGAACAAGGTTGACACGATGATTTTTCTCCCGAGGTTCACGTGTTTGCCAACACGCTAGTCCCCCTTGTGTTGACCGCTCACTTGGTGGTTCGGCGGCTAATTGGCATCACCCGCCAAGCCCGCACGTCGGGCGCCGCAAGAACCTACCCCAAAAGTGAGGGTAGCTCAATGACACGCTTTACTAAAGTTGCTCTTTGCGGCTCCCGCAGGGCGAGCACAATGCCCCTCACAAAGCACTTCTCCGGAGCGCCGCACAAGCTTCTTGCGGGCTTCAATGGAGATCACCACCAAGCCGTCTAGGAGGTGGCAACCTCCAAGGGTAACAAGCACCACCGGCTTGCAACTCGATCACCTAGTGCCACTCGATGCAACCTCACGATGCAATCGCACTAGAAGCGCTCACTCACACAATCGAATGATCTCTATCAAGTATGTGTGAGATGGAGGGCTCCTAAGCACTCTCAAGCATGGACACAAAGTCCCCCAAGGTGCTCAGCATGAGCCATGGTCGAAGGCCACTTCTATTTATAGCCCCATGGGCTAAACTAGCCGTTACCCCTTCACTAGGCATTTTTCGGGTCGACCGGACGCTGAACCGAACGCACCGATCGTGCATACCGGACGTGTCCGGTAGCTGCCAGACCGCCATGTGTCCAACCGTTGCCTCCAACGGCTCTCTGACACGATGACCGGACGCTCAGCACGAAATGACCGGACACTACACCGCTGCGTCCGGTCGAGTCTAGTAAGCCTCTAGGGCCGACCGGACACGACAGTTAGAAACCGACCAGACGCTGAGCCTCAGCGTCCGGTCGAGTACAGTAAGCACCCACTGATGACCGGACGCGTCCGGTCACACCAGACCGGACGTAGCCAGCATCTGATCGACTGTACTGCCGAACACTGCGTTTTCTGATTCGTCCGATCGCTGAGTTCGTCGCCAAATACCGGATGTGTTCGGTCACCATACCGGACATGTCCGGTAGCTCTGTAGCCAGCACGACTAACTCCTCTTCGACTCTATCTTCTTCACCCTTGCTCAAATGTGCCAACCACCAAGTGTATCACCATGTGCACATGTGTTAGCATATTTTCACAAACATTTTCAAGGGTGTTAGCCACACAACTTGCCACGCCACTCGATCCTAGCGACGATGCAAAGTTAGATCACTCGAGTGGCACTAGATGATCGATATGCAAACAAGTTTGCCCCTCTTGATAGTACGTCCATCTATCCTAAACCTAGTCATAAACTTCTCTACACACCTATGACCGGTTAAATGAAATGCCCTAGGTTATACCTTTGCCTTGCGCATTCCATTCCATATCCTCCAATGTTGATGCAACACATGCACCAACACGATCAACAATGATATGATCCACTTCATATCATCATGTGATCATATTGGTTCATCGATCTTGACTTTACTTGCTCTTCACCGTTGCCATCGTCCATCGGCGCCAAGTCTTGCTCAAGCTTCACTGCCACGCGATCCATCACTCCAAAGCCTTCGACTTGCCCTTCACGCTTGCAACCGGTCCATTAAGCCAAGTCTTGTCTTGATCTTCTCCACCTTTGATCACATGACTCAATGTCATGTCTCATGTGCAATGAGCTCCTTCATCATCACATGTGTGAGCTTTGCAACATCTCTAAGCCATTTTCACCTTCATGGCATATGTTGCTCACACACATGTACCTGTGGACTAATCACCTGTGTATCTCACATAAACACAATTAGTCTACCTAGGTTGTCACTCAATTACCAAAACCACACAAGGACCTTTCACGTGGTCGGCAGGACTGGTGAGTGGTTGACTCACCTGAGTCGGTGATCTAGTGGGCTAACAAGTGGTATCAAAGCCATAAAAACGCCGTTGTTGGACTAACCGCTGGCGATGACGCATGGTTCGGAGATGGATGACAGTAGTGGCACTACTGTGGCTGCCCAACCATGATAGGAGGTCATTGTTTGCATGGTGTGGGAGGTCAGCGGTACCAGTTGGCCGATGCTGACTCACACCAACTATGGAGAGTGGTCGGTGACCATGAAGGTCAATCTCAGAGCCCGACGGCTCTGGAATGCTATTGACAAAGGCACCAACAATGAAGAAGATGACATGTCAGCGTTGGAGGCTATCCTCACTGCTGTACCGGTAGAGTACAGGGAGCCGTTGGGGGTGAAGAGCTCTGCTAAGGAAGCGTGGGAGGCTATTGCAGCGATGCGTGTCGGTTCCGACCGTGCAAAGAAGGCGATGACCCAGCTTTTGAAGTAGGAGTACACCAACCTCTAGTTCAAGGATGGTGAAATAGTGGAGGACTTCTCCCTCCGCTTGCAGACGCTCATCAGCAAGCTGAAGAGCCATGGCGTCACCATCAATGAAGAGGAGGCGGTCTCCAAGTACCTCCACTCTGTGCCGGCAAAGTACATCTAGATCGCTCTCTCCATAGAGACGATGCTGGACTTGTCCACCCTCACCATTGAGGATATGACAGGCCGTCTGTGGGCAGTAGACGAGCGCCTGGAATAGGCGACAAGAATGAAGGATAGCGACAAACTGCTGCTGAAGAGGAGGAGTGGGCTGCACGGAGGAACTCCAAGGTAGCCTCCTCTAGCCGCGGTGGCAATGGCAAGCACCACAGCAAGGTTTTTTCAGAGAAGAAGAAGCAGATTGACCCCAACGCCTATTGGCAATGTGGGAAGATAGGCCATTGGGCATGGGAGTGCCCAAATCACAAGCAGGAGAAGAAGGCTGAAGCTCATTTGGCGCAAGCTGATGATGATGATGAGGCCACTATCCTAATGGCGACGTTCTGTGCACTGCACGACGTTGAGGCTGAGAAGAAGGAATAGGTGACGATGGTGGAAGGACCTGGGAAGGCCCTAAAGGCTGTCAACCTCGACGAACCGCGTGCCCAAGTCCACCTTAGACGTGTGGGTGCTGACCAGGAGCTGCGGTGGTACCTAGACTCTGGCGCTAGCAACCACATGATGGGCTCTAAGGTAGCCTTCTCCGAGCTCGACGATGATGTTATCGGTACGGTGAAGTTTGGTGATGGCTCAAGGGTGGCAATCCAAGGGCACGACACCATCATCTTTAGGTGCCAGAACTAGGAGCACCGCGCGCTAACAGATGTATATTACATCCCGTAGCTACGTTCAAGCATCATCAGCGTTGGTCAGCTAGATGAGCGTGGTAGCGAGGTACTGATCAAGGACGAAGTCCTTAGGATTAGGGACTAGGAGCAGCGACTTCTCACCAAGGTGAAGAGGTCCCAGAACTGATTGTACCTGCTCGACCTAAAGGTAGAGCAGCCGGTGTGCTAGCGACAAGGCACACCAAGGAACCATGGCTATGGCATGCCCGACTCAGACATCTCAGCTTTGACGAGCTTGGTCGGCTGGAGAATATGGTCCAAGGGCTACCCCACATCAAGCACGGAGGCGAACTGTGTGACAACTGTCTGGCCGAGAAGCAGAGGAGGCTACCGTTCCCAAAGGCGGCCAAGTATCACACGAAGGATGCTCTCGAGCTCATCCACGACAACCTCTGTGGGCCGATCACGCCAGCCACAAATGGTGGTCGGTGGTACTTTCTCCTGCTCATGGATGATTGTAGTCGCTACATGTGGCTGCAACTCCTGACAAGCAAGGACAAAGCGGCGGCGGCGATCAAGAAGTTCAAGATGCGCGTGGAGGCCGAGAGCGGCAAAAAGCTCCCCGTGCTGAGGACTGATCGTGGCGGCAAATTCACTTCGATGGAGTTCGCTGCGTACTGCGTAGATCAGGGTGTGGTGTGACACCACACTGCGCCATACTCACCACAGTAGAATGGCGTGGTGGAGCAATGGAACCAGATGGTGGTCGGCATGGCTCGATCCATGATGAAGGCCAAAGGCATGCCGATAAGGTTCTGAGGTGAGACACTGACCATGGCGGTGTTCATCCTCAACCGCGCTCCGACCAAGGCCCTAACAGGCAAGACGTCGTTCGAAGCTTGGTATGGGCGCAAGCCGAGCATGTCCTTCCTTCGGACATTTGGCTGCATCGGCCATGTCAGGAAGATGAAGCCGACCCTCACCAAGCTAGAGGACAGGAGCACACCGATGGTGTTCCTGGGCTATGCGGAGGGTACCAAGGCATATTGGCTCTATGACCCACGCGGAGACAAGGTACTTGTCTCACGCGATGTCATGTTCGAT
Source organism: Miscanthus floridulus (assembly GCF_019320115.1). Lineage (NCBI taxonomy): Eukaryota > Viridiplantae > Streptophyta > Magnoliopsida > Poales > Poaceae > Miscanthus > Miscanthus floridulus. The sequence continues at coordinate 110,863,679 of NC_089597.1, read as the reverse complement.
GAGAAGGCGGCTTGGGACTGGAACAGTCTGAGCATGGGGGAAGCTAGCGGCTTCACCAGCACCTTCGTCGTCGAGCACCAGGTCATCCATGGTGGTGGAGACACTGGGAAAGAGGTGCCGAGCACTCTGGGAGGGGTGTCGAGCACTCCAGCAATAGAACCGAGCACTCCTGGGGTGGTGCCGAGCACTTCGGGAGGGATGCTGAGCACTCAGGGAGGAGTGCTGAGCACTCAGGGAGGAGTGCTGAGCACTCAGGGAGGGATGCCAAGCACGCCAGGAGTGGTGCCGAGAGGTTCTGCAGTGGTGGCAACCACTCCAGGGTAGGCGCCGAGCACTCCTGTAGCAAAACCGAGGGGTCTTGCAGTGGTACCGACCACTGCAAGACGTGTGCCGAGCACTCTCGGAGGGGTGCAGACCACACTAGGAGTGGTGACGAGCTGTCCAGGAGTAGTTCCGATCACTACAACTGGTGTGCCGAGCACTCTGGCGGAACAGGGAACTCCATCGATGCCGATCGAGTTCGCCTCACCTCCAAGTGACATCACCGAGTTCGTGGATGCCTTCCACGAAGGTGAGGAGGTGCGGTTCTACAGGCTGGATGACATCATTGGTGGCAACAGGGCTCTCAGACCTAGTTGGTTAGCTGATCAATGACCAAGGGCTACTGCTCGTTAGTGCAGAGGAACCACCCACGTTCGCGCTGGCGAAGCGTGATGGAAACTGGTGACGGGTGATGCTGGAGGAGATGAAGGCGATCGAGGAAAACAAGACTTGGGAGCTCGTCGATCCACCTCTAGAATGCCGTTTGATCAGCCTAAAGTGGGTGTACAAGGTCAAGCAGGACGAGCTCAGCGCCATTGTCAAGCACAAGGCGCGCCTCGTCGCTTGAGGCTTTGTTCAGCGCAAGGGCATCGACTTCGAGGAAGTCTTTGCACCAGTAGCACACATGGAGTCTGTTCATTTTCTACTAGCCTTGGCAGCAGCAAAGGACTAGCACGTCCATCACTTGGACGTTAAATCGGCCTTCCTCAATGGTGAGCTGGCGGAGATGGTCTTCGTCTGGCAACCTCTAGGTTTCACCATCAAGGGAGAGGAGCACAGGGTGCTCCAACTGCGTAAGGCACTCTATGGGCTGGGTAGGCCCCACGAGCATGGAACGCCAAGCTTGTCACCACGCTAGGCGAGTTTGGGCTCCAATGGTGTGCAACCGAGCATGCGCTCTACATGCGGCGATGGGGGAAGGAGGAGCTCATCGTCGGCATGTATGTGGATGACTTGATCATCACCGACACGTGTATGGAGGACATCAACAGCTTCAAGCATGAGATGGTGGCTCATTTCTGAATGAACGATCTCGGCGCCCTCTCCTACTACCTCAGCATCGAGGTGAGACAGGGGAAAGAGAAACTCATGCTCAGTCAAAGCATGTATGCCTCGAAGCTATTGGAGCGTAGCAGCATGGCTGAGTGCAAGCCATGCGTGACTCTGATGGAGGAGTGGGTGAAGCTGACGAAGGCTAGCTCCATGGCGAAGGTGCATGCAACACTCTACCAGAGCATCGTTGGCAGTCTGCGCTACCTAGTCCACACGAGGCCGGTCATTGCGTTCACCGTTGGCTACGTCAGTCGCTTCACAGAGGATCCCAGAGAGGATCACTAGGCTACGGTGAAGCGTCTACTGTGCTACATCAAGGGAACGGTGGATCAGGGGATCATCTTTCCCAAGACCGGCGAGAGTAGGCTGTAGCTCACTATGTTCAGTGATGCAGACATGGCGGGGGACATCGACGGATGGCAGAGCACCTCTGGAGTGCTCGTCTTACTCAGGTCGGCTCCAATTTCATGGCTGTCGCTGAAACAAAAGGTGGTGACGCTATCTACGTGCGAGGCAGAGTACGTAGCGGCAGCCACAGTGGCGTGCCAAGTTGTGTGGCTACACCAGCTGATGGGCGAGTTGACCGGTATGAAAGCTCACCCACCAGCATTGATGGTGGACAACCAGCCCACCATCGCCCCTCACGAAGAATCCGGTTCTCCACGACCGGAGCAAGCACGTCGACGTGAAGTTCCACTTCGTTAGGGACTATGTCGATGAAGGGCAGATCGTCATCGAGTTTGTCGAAACTGGTCAGCAACTCACGGACGTCCTCACCAAGCCGCTCGGACATCTTCGACTCATAGAGCTGAAGGAGATGATCGGCATGGAGGAGGTACAAAGGATAGCAGTAGGATTAGGGGAAGAATTGTTACTGCTTCCTTGTGTGAACATACAGCAAGGGAAGGCAGTGCTAAAAAGGCTCCCTGTTGTGGTACTGTAGCAGTTGTAGAGGCAGACGCCGAACGGCTCACCTACCGCACTGTAGCCACAGCAGAGACAGGCGCAGAGGTCAGTCCTGCTGTGTTATCTAGTTATTGTAGCAGCATGGCAGCTGTACTAGGACTAGATGGATAGAGTTGTATATATAGTTTGCCACTACAACTCAACAAAGAGAGTTTAGATTTGCCATATCCTATACAGAGCTCTGGCCAACGCTGGTGCTTGTACTGTGTGTGTGCTCTGTTCTCCCTCTCTTCTTCTACCTCTGACCATAGAGTGTGGTCGAACAACATCTTTCGTGCTCGACCGTGGTCTGCAAGACTGGTGAGTGGTTGACTCACCTGAGCCGGTGATCTAGTGGGCTAACAATTTTCTGAAGGGGACTTAGTCTGGAAAGTAAAATTGCCGATCGAGTCAAAGGACAGCAAGTTTGGCAAATGGTCGCCTAATTGGGAAGGACCTTATTGGAATTAAACAGTTGTGCACCTGACAATGCTTATATTCTGGAAACACTAGGAGGAGAAGAAGAGTTTGATAGAGCAATCAACAAAAAATATCTAAAGAAATCTTATCCTAGCATTTGGATTAATACTTGACAGTCGATTAGTTCGATCATCGGTTCTAATAGCCGACACTGGAAGGGTATCGCCTCTAGTTCAAAAAATGAACCCGAAGGGGGAAAAGCTGGTACAATATGTATCGCCTATAAGAGCAAAGCAAACACATATAAATTGATGCATGGAACATGAAGTACGAAGAAAAAGACAAAACCACTTAAGACGAAGAAATTGTTTGCTGGTATCACCTATTACAAGCTATAGGCCAGAAAACACCTTGTTTACTATGTCATTGGCTTGGGAAGTGAGGGCTACAGAGTTGGTGGTGTCAAAGAAATCCTCAACCAGGCGCTCATGATCCCTAGGGTGTTTAGTAGCTAGAAACCATGGGGAAGAAGTCGAAGCTCATGGCCAGAATGGGCTTGAGCAGCAGCCAACGCCATGGCAGCACCATGACGAACGCCATGAAGAGCGACCTCTCTGACACGGTTTGGGATGTTGTGCAAGCGAACCACCAGAACGGACGCCTCTAGGCATTGACTGAATCCCGTCGCATACTCCGCAGATGATCGGAGGCTTTCCAGCTGAGCCGATAGATCTAAAAGATTCAAGGGAGGGATGATTAAGATCTTGAAGATAAAATTAAGTAAAGACAAAAAGTTGTGGTAGATATCTCAACCATGATTCTGGCCTCAGCTTTGGCCAACCTATCCTCCACCGAGTCGGCCTCGGAGGGTGATCGGCATCGAGCCATGGTCAGAGCCGATTCTACGATGGAGAGGCAGTCGACGAGCTTCTAGCCAGCCCGATCGATGGAGGCAAGCAGATCATCATTGTCGATCCTCCTCCTTGGGTAGTAGGGGAGCTGGCGGCGAGTTGTTGATGAGGACGACCACGAAAGTTTAGCAGGAGTCGGTCCTGTGCTCCAGGACTGGTGGGAGCATCCTGAGTTACACCCTCCTAGTGATGAAGACACCGACGGGGTGACACGGAACTATTGATGACCTCCTTAGCAGTCCTATTGCCGTTCTCCATACCTTCCAAAACTATGAGAAAGCAGAATTGCACAAAAGATGCGGGAGGTCTGGGATGGAGCAGGTTGTTTTTCAATCCATAGTCGTGGCCCGTATATATAGCCCGGGGAGGTGAGAAGATAGACTTCGCCGGGGTTATGGAATTAAAGTCAGATATGGAAATGGATTGACACTCCGGAAATTTAGGGGATGAATCACGAAGAGACAACAGATTTGGATTTATTGCTTCCCATAATTACAAAATATCGTAGGATAGATATGAATGGTTTACATTGACCGGTGATCAACCCACCAAGGCTTCTTTGGGTTGAAGGGAGTCCGGATCCCCACAAGGCCAAAGGTCGTCATGAACCAAGTCACATCGGCCCGTTGATAAAATTGCATCAAGGAAAGGAGAAAGGCTGCCTGCTTAAAAGATGCCCACATACCCAACCGATTTCTCGGTGACTAGGAAACAATGGGAAAGAAAGCCGCCTATTAAAAAATGCCCATTTCTCGGTGGCTGGGAAACCGAGGGAAAGAAGTATGTGGTTTTCCCGATGGGCATTTTATGAAGCGAACAAGGGGAAGGTGTCCACACATTTTAGCCCTTGCAAATACTAGAACAGCTCTACGATCATGGAGAGAAGACTCAGGTGATATCACAAGAATTCTTCTAACCATAGTAGCTAGTCCTCTTGCTCGACAAGGCGCTAAGATGAGCGACACAATCACCCTATGCATAAGAATTCTTCTAACCACTCAAGATCCTCATAGCAAGGAATTAGAGCATGGAGGGTCCGGCGGAGCCTGAGGCACTCAAGGAAGCAAGCAGAAAGAGAAACATAACAGAGTTGTTGAATTTCTCTCGTCAGTGTTGGATAGACATTTTATAGTCGGCCTAGAAAGATGGAACCAAACGCCCGTGAAGCAATGATGCTCTCAGTAAAGCTTTGAAGCATGGGCTTATAAGCTGGCAGAGACGGTGATAGACAGTAGACCCCTAGATCAAGATTCTCTACTCGTGACTATAGACCTGTCAGGGGTGCAGGCATGATAATTTTGGAATAAAATTACTTTTATCCCAAAATTGAGGGGCATATGTTTACACCAAAATTTGGAAAGAAGAATTGCAGGAACTCGAAGCTCCCAAGATTATGTCATCAAGGAATCGATTGCATAAAGATGATATCAGCTGATTCAAATGCAGCGCTGGAATCGGACTCTCTTCAGATAGCGCCAGCAGATAACTGACAAAAAGCTACTGGTCAAGCGCTGAGAGAAATATGTCAGACTCTACAAAAATTAAAAGATTAGGGTCCAAGTTATCTTAAATTAGGAATATTTTATTCTATACCAAAGATTATAATGAGTCGTACTTAAGTAGGATTCATGTTTAGGCTCCGATATAAATATTGGACCCGGGCTATTGTAAAAAGAGATCCAATCAATCAAACACAAGTTATTTACTTTTTTTTTACTCTGGCCAACCCTTAGGAGTAGGAGTAGAGTAGATCTCGGCGAGTTCTTCAGCAAGCATGGCTGCATCGGTCCGGCCGACCTCCAGTTTGTCTGTAAGTACTGTCATGGCTTATACTTCTGTTTGTACGCCTGCATCGATCCAGTCGACCTCCACTGTGACTCTAGTATAAGCTAGTTATCGACTCTTGTCTAGTTCAAGTACGGCTGCATCGATCCGGTCGACCTCCACTGCTCGAACTAGATTAAGGTCAAGTTATCGGCTCTACCTAAGAGTGGCAATCTTCGGTAGATTCATTAAGTTACCGATCTTGCTGATGTTCTTATCGTCATTAGTTTGCAGCAACATCAACCTGCCCGGTCGAGATCGATTTAGATCGGCCTCATATCCTTTGGGTCCGTCATTTACTTTGTCACGACACGATACTTCTTACAATGAACGACGGGTTATGCCTTATCGGCTGTTCTATTTCGATCTTGGTTGCGCATAGTACGCGGTTAAGGCATGTATGATCTTGGAGAGGTTTGCTGGTTAGTTAAATCTGGTCTACAGTTCACTATTATGGCTGTAACGATCCGGTCGATCCCCACTGATAGCACTATAGATTGGAGGATGCTAGTTAGTAGATCTGTTCTTGATTAGGCGTGACCTTAACTATTTGCTATGCCTGCATCGGCTAAATAGCCGATCGCCTATGCGTTAACGCCTACAACATGTTTATATGATTCTGTTAAATGTGAATAGATCTATTTACTTTAAAGGTTTGATTTGTTGTCTTTTTCACGGCTGCATCGATCCGGTCGAACCCCACTGTTAGAGATAGCAAGTTAGGCCTGATGAGTCCATAGGTTTATCCATGTGAAATAGTCGATTGTTCACACGCTGTAGTCCTCTTCACCTGAATCGGCTATCTGAGCCTTCACGTATAGCATGTTGTTCGAAAAGCCTGTCGAAGTATGGATGTTCTTACGGATTCTTCGATTTTAGTTTGTTACTATCATCATAGCTGCCATCGATCCGATCGAACCTCACTGTTGGTGGTAACACGATTAGATTCAGAGCGTTTGTAGGTCCATTCGTATCAGATAGTCGATTTGTTAGTATGCTATATACTTTATCGTTAGATTCATCGGCTCAATGCTTTATACTGATAACATCTGTCTAGCTGATGATCTCATTTACATCTATGAGTACTGTACCTGTCAATATAAAATTAATCGCTACCCACGAGCTTTACAGTCCGTAACAAGCCGATTTCTGTGCGTATCGGCTATTTAGTCGCTTTTTCACGTCTGGCTGCTCCCGAAGCGGCACAATTGGAACTGTATAGGCACAGACCGGCATGTTCCACCTTAAATTACTGATAAACTTTCTCTCCTTGTCAATTGCAGGGTCAAATTGACTGGCACGTCTCGGGAGGAATACGCAGGATCGATTATCCCTACGTTGAAGCCAAGCGGATCTCCAGCTCCATCGAGCAGATCCTTCTGGCTTGCTCATGTATCGACGTGATTTTCGTGCCGACAATACTCCATTCCAAATTATAAGATGTTTTGGCTTTTTTAAATCCATTGAATTTACTATGTATCTAGACATAACTGTATATCTAGATGCATAACAAAGTCTATGTATTTACAAATATCAAAACGTCTTATAATTTGGAATAAAGGGAGTAGATGACAAAAAAAAAATACTATTGTCATTGGGGCCTTAACTCTTTTCATGCACTAGGCCACTGAAAGGTCAGGACCGGTCATATGGGAACCTGGCAGATAATGAATCAGGATATATTGATTGCTATTACTTACATGCTTGAACTTAGCAAACATATATAACACTTACCTAGTCTGTATTGCTGCTAAATATTGTAACCTTAAGCATCAAAAGTAATAAGTTTTTTGTGCAAGATTCCTTAACAACTAGACAAAAGCCTTTGCATATCTTTGAGAGTTAAGGTAAGTATAGACCTATATATTTGTTGGACTTGAATAAAATGGTTACGCCTGATATGTTAGGTCGGAGAAAGTCGTCGTGAGATTGGGTGTTCTAGTATCTCCTGGTGGCAATCCCCTTCGTAACCTTACCTCATCAGTTTACCCAATCTCATGAGTATTATCAACACACCCATAATAAGGCTAAAATCCATTATTAAGCATATGATCTTTCATATGATTAAGGGAGAGAGTAGCTCTCACGGATCGACCTTCCGTACACCGCATCTGCACCCACAGATGCATGCAGGTCCTGGCGAAATAAGTACGATTCTTTAATACTGCCCGCGTGGTCCAAGCTCTCTCTCCCCCGCTAGCAGCCATCGCCGGAGCCCGGAGGACGATCGAGCATGCAATGCAACCGATCGATCGAATCGGCAAGCCATGCCATGCATGACGCCCTGCCCCGCCAGCCTTGAATTCACAAGGGCCAAACAAACACCACCAAGACCCACGTCATAATTCATCATGCACTCAACTCTCTCTCTCACTCCATGTCTCCGGCCGGCCACTCTCTCCACACCCATGCATGGATGGATCGATCGCCGGCGTATTCAATACCGGGGCACGTACACTCGTACGTACCTACTCATGCATATGCATGCATGCATGCACGCGTCCTAGGTCGATCGACTAGGTTAACTTACTCGCTGTACGTCGTATCCGGAGCTGGAGCTACTAGATCCATGGATCTCGCGATCCATCCATCCGATCCTACAGCCGGCTGCTGGCGGCTACAGGAAAGAGAGCGAGACCACACAAAAAAACATCATTAATCATGGGAGTAACTCATATCCGTCGATCGATCTCGATTTCTAGCCTTCTAGGGCAGGCACTATCGATCAATGAACTCGGTCGATCTGCTGGGACATGCTTGCATGCATGCATGCAGTGCTGCTGCTGGGCACCCCCTAGTAGCCTGGAGGCTGGAGCCCCTGCTGCTTTGCTTGTGAATTTAAGGTTCTCCCCCCATCATATCCGCACTGCAGGATCTGTGGGCCTCCGATCCAATGCGATGTGCTCCACATTTCACATGCAATAAGTCTGAGTAAAAACTTGCAATGGTTATGCATATGCATATGGTTTCTACTCGATCTACCTAGCTCTGTCCATCGTCACTTTTATTTATTTTCAAAATACTAGACATGGACCGTGTATCTAGCTGCATGATTGCATTGTCGAAAATTTGAAGTGATGCAAGATTCTGAAAGATTCTGTCTGGGCCTGAATGCAACAGTGTAAATCTTGCTGATATGGAGCTAAGTCATCTCATCTGTTAATTGCTGGAGACAGTAAAACACAACAGGTAGTTTGGTAGTATTAGTACAACACACTACACCCCCTCACGCGGCACCTTGCAACAAGTAACAAAAAACTAGTAGAGAAAAAAAAAGGTGAAATAGCAGACACATCCCGCTTGAAATGGAAAGGTAGAAAGGCTTGCAATGGGTGCAGCTGCAGCTGCAGCTGCAGCGCAGTACAGGTGGAGGAGAGAGCCAGCCATTGCAAGGGGGCCTTCCGGGATGCATGGCTTTGCTATAGCCATGGAGCCTTGCAACAAGAGGTAGCAGCTACCTTTGCTAGACCAGCACAGCCTGCTGCAGGCCTGCAGCTTGCTGCTAGCTACTGATGGAGTGTGATGATGGATGGAATCCTTGCACCCTTTTCTCTCTCTTTCCCTCCTTGTTTCTCCTCCCACTTCATACCTTTTTTTGCTTCTATCACTCTCTCTCCTATTCTTTTTTACCTACACTGATACACACCAAGGACATCTTGCCAGAAGAACGTACTCCCGTGCTTGCTCGCTTTGCATCTCTGATGATCTGTCTACGGTCTACATGAAGTCCACCTCGAACAGGTTATGCATGTTGTTGCTGCTGCCACCGTTGCCGTTGCCGTTGTTGGTAGTGGTGGTGTTCTGGTCCGAGACCTCGCCGTTGGCCGACGGCAGCGCGCCGCTGGAGCACACGGAGGAGCACGACAGGATGTTGTAGTTGTTGTTACCGCCGCCGCCATTGTTGTGGCTGTTGTGAACCTGCAGAGAGGTTATGAAGTGTTGCTCCTGGTGGTGGCCGCCGGCCGCTTGGACCTGGAGCATGGTGCTCAGCTGCTGCTGCTGGTGGTCCTTGTCCTGCGACGCGCCGAGGGTCAGCGTCGGCCTTGCCAGCTCCTTGTTGCCGGCCTGGTCCAGGCAGCTGATCACCCTGCTCGTGTTCGATGACATGGTTGACTTGGCCGTGCTCAGGTCTGCCCATCCATCACACACAAGTTGCATTGCAAGCCCAGGTCAGGTCAGATCAGATATATAATTCCGGTACGGTGAAACATAAGCAAGGATCGATCCAGATATCATGTCAAGTCAAGGCAACAAGAGTGCTGATCGATCGAGTTATATTATTAATCGTAAGACGTACGGGGACATGCATGAAAATTAAGCATGCAAATATGCTTACTCTTGTTGTCAGTGGAGTAAGAGCTTGTGATGGAGCCGCCGTTGGGCTTCTTGTTGGCCGGCGGCGACGCGGCGTCCTTGGATGACGCGGTGGTGGTCCGGCTTCCGGCGGCGGCGGTTGTGCTCGGCCAGCCGCTTCCGGCAGCTCCTCTTGACCTCGTCGAACTCCGACAGCACGTGAAACCTAGCCACACGCACCAATTCAACAGACAAAATATCAGTATAGCTAGGCGCCTTCTGTCGTCTACATGTATATTTGTTAGCTATACTATACGGCCTTGAAAGCTTACAGCTGGATGAACACATCAAATACACTTTGCTGCAGTCGTATCGTATCACACTGAAGACTGAACTGAACTGGACTCGGACACTCGGTGAACGACTGGTCCACTAGCCGCATTGGTCAATGCGGGGATAAAGAGTAAAGCATGGCGCTGAGATACGCCCAGCCCTGGCCCGAGATACTGCACTGCATGCAGCCACTGCCAGTCTGCAGCTAAAGCAAGGGAGCTCAGCTAGATCAGCCACTACGCAGACGCAGCCTTTCCCTTTGAGATTCTTTCATGATTTTGTCCCCAGCAATCCCGAGACCAGAGAGATCGAGCAAGCAAGAAAGAGGCCAGGAAAACAACGGCAGGATCCACGATCCTACAGTTTGCAACAACGCGACTAGACAACCGAGCTGATCGACCTGCTTTTGCATTGCTACTCCGTACACGCTTGCGTTTTTTTTTTCAGTTGATTTTATGCTTGATCGAGCAACAGTCAACAAGCTTGGTGGGCGTGTCGTGTCTGTGGACTGTGGCTGTGCAAGTGAAGTTGCTTTTCGATACGCATCGCATGCATGGTTGCAGGAGCCTGCACTGCAGCCTTCCATGGCCGCAAGAGACAAGGAACACGAACCAAAAGCATCCATACCCGTCAGCTCTCCGAGCTCTGAAAAGCAGGCCGGGCAGGGAAAGGGAAGACCAGCTAGCGTCCGTCCAGCGTGGTGGAGAGGAGAGTTGTGTAGACGACCAGCAGCGGCTGGCTCTGGCTCTAGCCTTTGAGTAAAATGGCAACCTCAACTACCGATGGTTCCGTACGCGCTATGCTTTTTCAGCTTGTTTGCAAGCTAGTCGGTGGCTAGCTTACCATGTCAATGGGGCTCTCGATGCAGGAATGAAGAGGCATTGTACTGTACGTGCTGTGTGGATGTGTGCTAGCGCCGCTACCTAGAGTGAGCTACAATGAGAGGTCTAGGGCCTAGTAGCTAGGGAGAGAGGGGGGAAGAGATCGACGAGGGCTATGGCGGCGACGACGTAGGAGGTATACACGTACCTGCTGCATTGCTGGCAGAAGCGCTGCTGCTTGCCGCCGGCGGCGACGACGGAGGCCTTGGCGTGGTACTCGCAGACCTTGTGGCGGCGGTGGTAGTGCTTGGCGCCGGAGAGGTCGGCCTTGCAGCCCTCGGCCTGGCAGCGCGGGGGCTGGTGGTGCGCGCCGCCGAAGCCGAGCCCGAACACGCCGCCGAGGCGGGACCGCATCAGGAGCCGGTCCACGGCCAGCATGTCCCCGGGGGAGAAGTAGGTGCGGCGGCCGAGGTTGAGCCCGATCCTCCCGGCGGCGCCGTCCGCGCCGCCGCCGCCCTCGCGCTTCACCATCCCCAGCGCCGGGTACACGTGGTCGCCGGGCATCCCGGGCATCTGCAGCGGCATCGGCATAGGCAGCGGCGGCGGCGCCATGGGGCCGAGGCTGGACGGCAGCGTCAGCAGCTGGTGGTGGTGGTGGGGTGCCTCCTGATGGAACTGCAGCGCCGCGGCGAAGTCGAGCCCATCGTAGAGGTGGTGCTGCTGCACTTGCACACCACCGGCGCTGCGTTGGACGCCGCCGCCGCCCGCCACGCCGTGCTCGAACCCGACGTAGGGCGGCGGCTGCTGATGCTGCTGCTGCATGGGCGCGAAGGGGAAGTCGTCGCCCGGCGAGGCGGACGTGGCCACGTTCAGCCTCCCGCTCATCATCTCCTTCGTGCCGGCCGTTTGCCGCCGCTCAAGCTAGCTCGTGAGTGGAGCGAGATGGAGCACGGGGCCGGGTGGATCGGGAGGACGATCGAGCCGAGCTAGCTGCTGCTGGTTGAGTGAGGAGTGTGAGATGAGCGAGTGGAGGGAGGCTGCTGCAGGGGTGGTTTAAAAAGGCTGCGGGGGGAGGAGAGAGAGTGCTCCATCGTGTCGTGTGTGTCCGTTGGTCAGTATTAAAACTCTTGGCGTGTTGCTTGTCCGCTAGTGGCATGGCTCTGCCACTCTGGGCGACGCCTCATCAGGCCCCTTGCTGTTTCGGTGCTACAAGTCATGCCATGGTTGTTTTGGAGAGAGAAACACACACAGCGACGGGAAGAGATGCGTGACACAAACTCCTCATTTCGCCTACCTATTTTCCTTGAATTTGTATTTTCAGGCAACTATGGTATAAAATGCAGCGTTTCCAGGAAACCATTACAACCCGGTTTAGCATAGCTCCTCATCGGCTTCGAAAGTCATTTAACACTGTTTTTTTTTGTTTTTGCCAAACAGGGTAAAATAAAACAGCTCCATCTAAGGACTTCCTTAAACACGCTCTCACAAAGAATGAATGAGAGATGGAGCTGAAAATAGTATCTTCACCTAGCTCTGTGTGAGATTATGTGAAAGCATGTTTTAAGGAGATCCACATGTAGAATTGTCTTATCAAACTTCACTAGAACAGCTCTAGCTTCACTAGTAGAGCTCGTTGACCCAAAGCTAAAAAAAACTTCACTAGCAAAATGGAGTTGTGCCAAATGAAGCCTATATAGGATTGGAGGACCTGCGCCTTTTTACGGGCTAGGTCAGAAAAAAAATCCCGGTTATTTCGGGCTGAAAGTCCCACCCATAAGCATCCCACCGGGAGAATTAGGCCTGTTTTTTCGGGCCGGGCTCGGGCTAGGCCCGGGCCTGGACGGGCCGCCCCGCGCATTTTATAATGCAAAATAGCTAAAAATAGTACTTCGGGCTGGACTTGGGCTAAGAATTTTTTTTCTAGGTAGGGGTATGTGTGCTAAAGCCTTGTCCAGTAAGGCTTGTGGGTGGGCCAAAACCCGTCAGGCTCGGACTGGCCTCGATTTGCTCAGGTCTAAACACAGGGACACTGCATTTGTATGTCTCTCTTGTTCCCTGAAGAACAAATATACACAAGACAAGATACCATGGCTTTCCTTTTTCCACATTTCTTCCTGCAGCATGCATGACAAAACATTTTTACCGTGGCAATCCTGCTTCGCCACGTGCTGCTGCCTCATGAGTGGTGAAAGATTGTGTATGTAGTTAGCCTTTGGCATGTAGTCCCCGGGCGGGCCGGGATCAGAAAGTTTGCTATGTATGCTTACATGTATACAGGGGTAACGTAACAGTAATGACTAGTACTCCGTTCATTTCAAATTATAAGACGTTTGACTTTTTTTTACTCTAAGTTTAACCACTCGTCTTATTTTAAAAAATTATGCAAACATAGTCAAATTTAAGTCATTCTTGAAGAACTTTTATTAATAAAGCAAGTCACAACAAAAGAAGTGATATTTTACACGAATTTTTGAATAAAACGAGTGGTTAAACTTGATGTAAAAAAATCAAACAGTCTTATAATTTGGGATTGAGCTAGTAGCTAACTAGCTAGACCAGTGGCCTTTTTCTGTTTCCTGTGCAGACGAACACAGTCCGACCCATGCAGATGCAGGAGGGCCTAGGGCATAGGGCACACGCGCTTTCCTCCGTTCACGAACTCAAAATGGTCGCACTAAACTTTCGTTTTTGGTTCAATGTTGGTCAGGATGGCTCCTTGAGTGTGAGCTATATATTTTCAGCGAGGCCATTTCCAGTGACGTTCTATTAACAGATCGAGGTGGAAATGGGCTATTTTCTTCTGCTTAATGAATACCATACCGTTGGCACGTTCGAGAGAAAAAAAAGAAATGGGCTATTTTCTGAGGCGCTCTATATTAAGAGCGGCCTGCCTCTGTGAGATGGTCTGCTGTTAGATTAAAACGTCCATCTCTGTTAATAGATCATTTAGTAACCTTGTATTGAATATTTTTGGCACAAAATGACTTTAAATAAAAAAATTAGATACAAAATTTTATATCTCGTCGAGTAATATAATTTTGTTGCAGGTCGTGTCTCCATTTGATATATATATATATATATATATATATATATATATATATATATCTCAAAATCTGAGAACTTAAAATGAATATTTTGAGACTGGTAATTGACTTCAAATAAAAAGATTTGTCAACTTCAAAGTTGTAGATCACATCGACTTCTACGACTTTTGTGTTGATCTTGTCAACATTTGAGATCATTTGGAAAATCTTAAACTTAAACTTCAATATTTAAGAATTTAAAACTCACAACTTCAATCTACAAGCTAGCTAGTCAACTAACAGACTTATAGATCGCATTGAGAACTACAACTTTGGTGTATACTATATGTTAACATCCGGGGTCGTTTAAAATTATTGTAAATTTTAAATTAGAAAAAAATCTAAGAATTTACATAGGACGCATGTCTGTTTAATCGAAAATTAACAGAGGTGGTCACCTTATGACACCTGCCTCTGTAAATAATTAACAGATCGAGGCGGGTATTTGCTTGGAGCCCATCTCGCTATTTTCAGAGGCAATGCCCAAAAAATATACCCGCCTCTATTAATCTAATCGGAGAGCGTGTCTCCTATAATCTCTTTTGTTGCAATGTATATGCCATTTCCAACAAATTATATTAGGCTCTTTTTTGGTGGGGTGGGGTGATTGTTGTAGTAATTTTTAAGATTATTAAGGTAAATGTCGTGGCCTATCATGGTGGGGGATGATGTTTTACATAAATAATTGCATACTGCATGTATATATGATGAGTTAGACTGTCTCCAACAAGGAACCCATATGGGCACCCAAACCAAAAATAGGTAGCAAGACACCCAAAATCAGCCTCCAACAGAGTACCTATATGGGAGACATATTTTGGGTTGCCTGAGAGGACACAACCCAAATATGGACATCATCTCTCCTAGAAATCTATTTGCAGAAAGAATTCTCTTTTGGATCTTGTTGTTGGAGAAGGTGCCGAATAGGTATTGAACCTTTTGCCTGTAGCGCTACCCAAATGACGAATGTGTCTTGTATTTTGGGTGTTGTTGTTGGAGATAGCCTTACAAACTTATATATGCATGCATTGGATTATGTTGATTTTAGCACATGCCACGAGATTTTAGGCATTGTGTTCAGAAGAAATGATATAAGTATGTAGATGAACTTTCCAGTCTAATCCTTAGAGGAAAGCGCCCGTAATATAGTAACATGCAGAAATGTGGCAGCAAAGCACTGCAGGACTAGCTAAAGCCTACATATAGTCCTCTTTATTGTTGTCCATACAGTTGGCAACAAAATTTAATTTCCCATAGAGATATATAGTACAAAATTTAACACATAGCCTTAACAACAAACATGCAGCACATCACCTCATGAATTGCAATTAATGATTACAATTTGATCATGGCCAATAAAGGATGGTTAATGAATCCATAAAGCAAAATTACCTACTATAGCGACTTGACAGTTTGATTGTCACATGACATCCCATAATTATATAATTTCAATGAAAGTAGTTAGTGATACTTACTAGTTAATTAATAATCTAAACTTGACACCAAGAAGGTTAGTGGATGACAAGTTTCTAATAAAATCTAAATCTTTTGTAATAGCAAAGCTACGAAATTAGAAATACAAAAGGATATTGAGATAGGGGATTGTGGATCAAGGAAGCAACTTAGGTTGTCTAGTGCGTGAGTAGTCAGCTCCAAGAACTTTTCAAAGGGTTGTTCTTCTTGAGTAATTTCGGCCCCGTTCGCTGGTCTGAAACTTGGCTGAAACTGACTGAAAATACTGTTCTGGCTGAATTGTTATGAGAGAAAAACACTGTTACGGCTGAAAAAAATAAGCCGAACATGGGGTAAGCCGAACGGGCCATTCATCTTTGTAACATATGCCACTGTTGTGCTTACTCTTTGGTCCTACCAAATGACCTCTAGTAAATGCATATATAAACACACACACCAAGAGGTGGAGTCAGAAATATGATTTTTTTCTTTTTGTGTGTGTGGTGTGGGGTGGGGGGGGGGGGGGGGAGGGGGCTAGCATTTTTAAATTTTATTTTGAATAAAATTTGAACTTTTTCAGTGGAAACTATATGAACTTACGAGGAAGCATTTCTGCCTCCCCCTTCCTCCACCACTGTATATACCTTTAATATCGTTTGTCATTTCGATGAGACTCATTCAACTTCAAAATTTACTGAAAAATTTGGCCGACTTTCGGTCGTTCTGTCCCACCATTCCCCTCTGGTATTTCGTCACAACCAGTAGACTAAACCCTGTATATATAGAAGCAAACTAAACTTTCTGCATACATAAAACTTTACTGCACCGTACCCTGATGATATTAAAAAAGTGTAAACTTTTACATTTCAGGCTAGATTCATATATATAATTATATGCTAATAATTAATTCGAATAAAAAGCATGCTTCTTAAATAAGTTTTCAAAACTGGACCATGAATTATTTCAACTGGTTACCAATAAACTCTACAAAGTCCACGGAGCTATATCTTTACTTTGGAGTCGTCGATTCATGAATGACCAGCATGTAGTGCTCTTGCTGCTGCGACGACGTCCCAAGGAAAGGAATTACCCACCGGTCCTTTCTTTCTCTTTTCATCCGGAAATCACAACACCACTGACTGACCATACATGCTTGTTGGACAAACATACAAACTATGCTGTCGTTTTTCTACCGTATCATGCATGCATGTACAGTGCCTCGGTCTCTGCGCTCATCGTGCCGTGAGCGAGCAAGTGTAAACGGTAAAAAAGTGCAAGCCACGCACGGTGCTAGAGTGACATCAGTGCCTCGTCAAGTGCCAGCTTGAATTAACTCATTTCCCATACGGAGGTACACACTGGTAAATCCAGTACGTACGTGTACTGCTCACCAGCAGCAATAATAACTAATAGGGGTGTGTGTGGGGGGGTGGGGGGGGGGGGGGGGGTGGGAGGGAGGGAGGAATCTGCGGTGACGTAAGTTACATGCATGCATGCATGCATGCTACGTACTCTACTAGCTCACTGTTTCTCTCTGCATGCATACCAGGATACCACGACTATAAGCTACTACTACTAGCATGCGCCTACTGCTGGAACAATGCATGGTTGCCTCGTTGAATATCGCCGGACGACTCGACGACGGCGATGGATGGATGGATCGACGGCGACGGTGTTCGTTGTTTCCCGGCCGGCCGGCCTGCCGGCGTGCATTGATGGAGGTGGACGCGCATAAGAGAAGAATGACGACGATCACGTTCCGTGGCTGTCGTACCCGCGGCTGCATTCAACTGGCAATTCATGTCGCGATTGATGCGATCTTTCGTGCGCATATGTGATGGATCGACCGGCCTATGCGATGCGTCCCGTTCCCGGTCAGTGTGTGTACTGCTACTGGCCTCCTGCTGCCTCTCAGCTCGCACGCTTTGCTGGTTGACTTGCGTGCTCTCTGTCTCTGTCTCTCTGTCTCTCTCTCTCTCTCTCTCTCTCTCTCTCTCTCTCTCTCTCTCTCTCTCTCTCTCTCTCTCTCTGTGTGTGTGTGTGTGTGTGATGTTTCAACAAATTTTATCTTCATTTTGCACATTTTTTGGAAGCAGAGAACTGCCGTTAGTATATTAATACTTTTTTTGCACAATTTGATCGATGTGCTCGTATATGCATCTTAGATTTTTATTGGGAGAGAAAATATAAACAAGGTATGGTATATTGGTATGGCTAAGTGCAGTGTCCAAAATCAAGCTTGTATATTATTCACGGCAAAAAAAAGAATCTTGCTTATACAGAAGTACTTTCAAATGTCAATCGATGGTGTCATTTAGTTACCATAATATCAGAGTTTTTTTTTTACTCTGAAGCTTCAAATGTGTTCAGCGTCCTGTTAAAAAATACTCCCTATGTTCCAAGTTATAAGAAGTTTTTGAATTTTCTAGATACATTAATTTTACTATGTATTCAGATATAATATATATCTAAGTGCACAACAAAATCTATGTATCGAGAAAAGCCAAAACATCTTATAATTTAGAATGGAGGAAGTAGTAAATTTACTTGACTACAAGTTACATCTTGTTTGGATGAACTCGATCAATCCCTCCCTACTGAATCTGTGAAACCCACTCTAATCCATATGAGATCTTGTTTGGATGCACATGTATCCACCTCAACACATGTGATTGATGTGGATAAATGTGCATCCAAACAAGGCCAGATGGACGATGGGTATATTTGCCTAAACAAGATTTTAATGGTATAGTCTACATAATTAAGAAGTTAATTACCACCCCAGGTCATAATTAGATGAGGTTTTGGACAACAAATTTGGCTTGTAGTTACTCACCTTTTGCTGTGGAAAACATCATTTAATTATGACCAGGGGAGTAGATATATATTGCTTAATATATCTTCGTTTAACGAAGTTGTTGGTTTAAGAAAGAAGTAGAATCTTGGAACTATCAGAGTTATTGTGTCAATGAACATCGTCGCAAAAAGTACTGTTTAAAAATGAAAATTTGCAAGCAGAGGAGGATTCCTAGCTAGTTGTTTTCGAAACAAGAAGAAGGAAAGAGATAAGGACAAGGAAACAAGAGTGGATATCACGTATTAACTTCACGTGGATAGCTACATAGGGGCATGCAAGGGCATTACCATTGAATTCGGGGGTGGGGGTGGGGGGGTGGGGGGTACGGTGGGGGGGGGGGGGGGGCACGCAGGCAGGATCCTTATTCCAGAGCTGAAAAGATTTGACACCAGAGATATTCAAGGGGGCTGCTGGCTCGTAGTACCACTTCCTCCCCACTGCTTGCCCCTAACCCTAACCAAATTCACTGTTCATAGATGACACTACTGGAGTACTGTAAATAAACACATGGATCCATGGAAACTACACCTCATTATTCGCTCGCTAGCTCTCTTGGCATTGCATTGGGCCATTGGCAGGGTAGGTAGCTAGGCAGATAGCATGCATGCAGCTGCTCCACTGGCGGCTGTAACTGTAAGGAACGCACATTCATTTTTGGTTTTTGACAATATGCATGCACAGCTAGCTAGCGTTACCATGATCTCATCATAAGTAGCCTAAAAGCCATAGCCATATGCTCCTATATATCTCTTGGATAAAAATCGTTGCATTGTATATATGCTTCTTCTTTTTCGAAGGACCTATATAGAATACTTCAACAACAGTACGTGCAAGATATATACTTATTACGTACGCATGCATGGATCTGATACGATCGTCGAAAACATGCGCATACTAATTACGGATTTACGGACGTATCCAGCAGAGGATTTTGTACATCACCATATCACATGGCGTGCGTAGACGGAACGGCCGTAACACGGCTAGCTATGACGGAGTAGTTACTATTATTACTGTAGTACGTATAAGCCAGGCCAGATAGATGTTATATATATCTAACTTGTAATCGGCTAGGTTTTTTTCTCGAACACGCAAAAGATTAGCGCATCATTGTAATTAAGAGAAAGAGTTTGACCATACAAACGACACACTCTGACACACTCTGACCAGCTAGATCTTTGAATGGTAGTAATTGCAATATTAAATAATTTTACTATCTGAGCTAGCTATATATGTAGCCAGGCGGTTTGACAGAGGGGAGGCACACCGGCTGTGAGGCCTCACGCCGGAGTCATGCATGGCAGACGAGCACCATGGTGACCCGGTGGGCGGCATGTACAGGGGCCGGCCAGAGCGGAGGCACGCCAGCAGGGAGGTGCCATGGGAGAGAGATTGGGTGATAGCGGTGCATAAATGGATTATAGGTTCTCCCTATCGTGCCCTATTCGCTTGAACTTATCAACCATGATACAATATTTTTCTCTTATAACAAATCAGCTTCAGCCGACTTATCAGCCGCAAAATCCATGCCGAACAGCTTAAGAAGAGATGTGGGCGACAAGTTGATGAGTGGGGCTCATGGCTGACAAGTGGGGGCCATGGCTGACAGTATTAAAGCTCTATGCATCCTATGCATCCTATATTTAGCTAAGTCACTGTCCAACTAAACCCAAAAAAAAAAAAAAACAGGAACAGACCTATCCTTTTCATCTTAACAGAGGACATGGTCATCTGATATAAAATCGAAGATGAGACAATCTCATCTCAAGACGTCCCAAAATTAACACATGCTTAATAGCCTGGACAAAGTCCTGCATACACGGTAGTTCGTCGTCTCTGGAACATACTGTTGGCTGCTTCTCTGCACTCTGCTTCGTGGACAGGCAGGCTATTTCAGTTGCTGCGGCGCGCGTAAGGCCTCTCGACTGATCCACGTTCGTCCAAGTTAACCGTGCAATTATTTTACAGTGCGTGCATGTGGTATGCGCAGTAGTAAGAAGTTACGACTACTATGCTTAGATGGTGATATAAGTACTGGCAGTATATGTATAGATGTGCCCTTTTGCACTTTGTGAGATTACCTATATATGCCATGTGCTCAGCATGCACGCACGCATATCCAACAGTACTCACCGAGCATATATATATATATATATATAGAGAGGCCGGGACAACAAGTATCACGTTACAAAAGATTCCAAGCACTAATAAGGAATAATGCATTCTGTCTTTTTATATTACGATGATATATAATATAAGATAGAAATGCCTAGTGACTCTTTTTGTAAAAGAGTTTCCTCAGCTTTTTATTAGTAAGCCATAAAGTTTCATACAAAGGTCAGCTGGGGTTGCCAATAAACACAGAACTCAAAAGTAGACACTCCCCGGTCCTTTCTTTAAAAGATCTGGATACCCAGCCTTTTGATTTATAATAAGGAGAAGGTAGCAAACAACTATTACTTGCGCAAGGAGCCCTACCCTCTACAGCCTAGGCTGCCGAGGTTTGAGGTTTTTAGTGTTTTAAATAAACTTATTACAGACACTAGGGAGTGGCGCAATCGTTGCAGGGGCTTAAAGATCTGTTACGATACCGATAGAATGGATAGAGATGCCGGCGTACACGCGCGGCGAGCGAGCCCGGCGGTGCCGTCTCGGCAGCACGAAGGCAACAAAAAGAAGAGGAATAGGAGTTTTGTTTAGTTCATTCGCTGATCGCCCAACCGTCCACACAGCGAGTTCTTAACCTAGAGTAAAACACGATAATGGGCCAGGCCCAATAGTTACACCCCTGCGGCATACAAGCCGGCTTACGGGCCCATTAGCTAGTGTAGCCCAGACACAATGCTCAACATAAGGCCCATGCCGTGACAATCCCTCCTCCTTAAGTTGCAGCGCGTCCTCGCGATGTAGTAATCTCTTTGGTCAGAGTTCTGGGTATCAGCTTGGATATTGAAGCAGCTGGTTCCCAGGTTGCCCAATGCTCCGGACAGGATTCACGCTGCACAAGAATAGTAGGAATAACCCGACGACCCACAAGATGAAGGCGTTCAGCCAATACCTGGGAGGGAGGTAATGTGTCCAAAGTGAGGAGCAATTGCATATCAGCATCCTTGGATAGAGTTGCGTCAGGAGGCAGCGCCTTCTTCAATTGAGATACATGTAGCACAGGATGGATTTGACTTGTTGCTGGTAACTGCAGTTTATAAGCCACTTTGCCAACTGTTTGCAGAATAAGATAAGGCCCAAAGTACTTATAACTGAGCTTCTGATTAGATCGACGCTGGATTGACTGCTGAATGTGTGGGTGCAGTTTAACATATACCCAATCCCCAACATCAAAAGACCTTTCCTGATGGTGCTTATCAGCCTGATGCTGCATTTGTTGCTGTGCTCGAGCCAAGTTGTGCTGAATGTGCTGCATCATTGTATTACGTGTTTGCAACCAATCATCTAGATCAGCGACAGAACAAGCATCAGAAGCAGTGATTCCAAAATGTTTTGGGGGTGCCCGTACAATGCTTCAAAAGGAGTATGACCGTGTGCAGAGTGATATGTGGTGTTATACCAAAATTCAGCTAGGGGAATCCACTGGGCCCATTTTTTAGGACATGAGTGTACCATACAGCGTAAATAGGTTTCAAGGCATTGATTCAAACGTTTGGTTTGCCCGTCAGTTTGAGGGTGGTAGGCTGAACTCATGTTGAGTGTGGTTTCGGTGAGTCTAAAAAGTTCTTGCCAGAGGGCACTAGTGAATATTTTGTCCCTATCAGATATGATGATGGAAGGCATGCCATGTAACTTATAAACATTGGCTAGGAAAGCTTGAGCTATGGATAAAGCAGTATAAGGATGGGCCAAACAAATAAAGTGGGCATATTTGGTTAGCTTATATATGACCACTAAGATAGTGTCAAAGCTTTTGGACTTAGGAAGACCCTCTATGAAATCTAGACTGATGGTATGCCAGGCATGGGTAGGAACAGGAAGTGGTTGCAATAAACCTGGTAATCTACGGTGTTCAGGTTTAGCCTGGGCACATACCTCACAAGCGTTAATATAACATGTGATAAATTGCTTCATATTGGCTCAAGCAAAGAGGGATTTAACCTTCTGATAAGTAGCAGTGATGCCACTGTGTCCACCGAGGCCATTGGAATGGAGAGCTCATAAGACAGCCTGTTGCGCCTCCTTGTGGTTCCCCAACCAAATACGATTTTTGTACTTGATAAGCCCATCACTGAGAGTGAAGCCTTTGTCATTTGAACCAGTAATACTGAGCTCGGTGAGCAACTGTTTGGTTTGGTCATCTTGTTGATATCCTTCCAAAATGATTTCCAACCACTTAGGAGTGCTTGCAGAGATAGCAGCTAGAGATGAAGGCTCAACTTGCCTGGAAAGAGCATCTGCAGCTTTGTTCTCCAAACCCTTCTTGTACAGAATTTTGTACTATAAGCCCAACAGCTTGATGAAAGCTTTTTGTTGCATACCCTCATGTAGCTTTTGCTCCCCAAGATGAACGAGGCTCTTGTGGTCGGTTGCAATCATGAATTCCTTGTGCTGGAGGTAAGGCTTCCATTTTGTGATATCCATAATGAGTGTCATGCACTCCTTCTCATATGTTGAGAGTGCTTGAGCCTTGGGGCCAAGGGCCTTACTCAGGTAAGCCACTGGGTGCTTGTCTTGAGATAGCACTGCACCAATACCAGTGGAGGAAGCGTCGGTCTCAATTGTGAAGGATTTGTGGAAGTTTGGTAAGGCGAGCACATGTGCTAAAATGAGGGCTTGTTTCAAGTTATCAAAGCATGTTTGCAGTTGCAGTGTCCAATGAAATAGAGCATCCTTTTTTAATAGATCAGTAAGAGGTCGACTCAGAATACCATAATTTTTTATGAATTTTCGATAGTAGCCGGATAGACCGAGAAACCCTCGCAACTGCCTGGTATCTGATGGTGGGGGACTAGTTAGCAACTACCTCAATTTTCTTGGGATCTATCGCCACACCTTGTCCACTAATGATGTGACCAAGATATTCTAAAGTTTGTTGACCAAAAGAACATTTGGACCTCTTAAGCATTAACTGATGATCATTGAGAATTTTGAGACTTGCTGCAGATGTTCCACATGAGCTTCTAGTGTGGGACTATAAATGAGTATGTCATCAACGAAGACCAGTACATATTAGCTCAACAGTGGCCAAAAGATAGTGTCAGATATCTATATCCAGGTATCCAAGCCAAAGGATCAACGGGCGTCACGTTGGCTCATCCGATGATTAAAGACGCAACTACGGCCTCGTCCGACCCCTAGGGGCCGGGCCACGCCTCATCCGACTCTGAGGACGAGGTCTTTGCCTCGTTTGACCCCTAGGGGCTAGGCCGCGCCTCGTCCAACTCCGAGGACAAGGTTTCCGCCTCGTGTGACTCCAAGGATGAGGTTTCCGCCTCGTCCGACCCCAAGCCGTGGGCTCCGACTTGTCTAGTTCCATAGGGAGGGCTCTACCTCATCCGACCCCGAGGATCAGATTTTGTCTCGCTCGGCCCCCAGGGCATGATTTCCACCTAGCCCGTTCCCTGGGGGTCGGATTTGCTACCAGACAAAAGAAGTGGCCCCAGGGTGGGACCTGAACCGTTTCAACCACTATGGCATGGAGGCGCACGCCTGAGAGCACATATCGGGCGCATCCTGATGCGACTGGTGGTCGCATCTGGCCATGCTAGGAGACTCACGTGCGCCCTGGGAACCCCTAGGACTTGAAGAACTATCAATAGAAGTCAGGAGAGACTCTCCATGAGTACATCCGATGCTTCTCCTGGTAGTGCAACGAGCTCCCCAATGTCGTCGATGCCGATGTCATCGGAGCCTTCCTATCAAGGACCACCTGCAAGTCCCTGGTCCATAAGTTGGGACGTAAGGGCCCATGGACTACCAAAGAACTACTTGACATCACGACCAGCCACGCTTCCGGCGAGGAAGCGATTGGAGCAATTTTTGATCGCTCCAGAGGCAAGGCGAAGCGGAACGAGGACGCTAATGAAGGCCCCTTTAACCGTTTGAATAAGAAGAAGAACTAGAAACAGCGTGGGGGGCCGCTCATGGCCACCGCCGAGCGAAAGGCCGATCGAGCACCGGCCTAAGGCACCCCCGATCACTT
The DNA here is from genome assembly GCF_019320115.1 of Miscanthus floridulus. Classification (NCBI taxonomy): domain Eukaryota; kingdom Viridiplantae; phylum Streptophyta; class Magnoliopsida; order Poales; family Poaceae; genus Miscanthus; species Miscanthus floridulus. The sequence goes on along the minus strand of NC_089597.1, from coordinate 110,839,215 downwards.
TGACAAGTTGCTCGAGGGGCCATGCCCAAACCACACCTTCCCCATCAAACACATGTACAAGGACTGCTCCCTCATGAAGCGTTTCTTCACCGGTGGCTCCAAGAAATGGGAGCAGAAGAAGAAGCCTGAGGCAGAAGCCTATGACACCAGATGGCTACCTCATGATCTTCAGTGGGCCAGAGGCATACAGCTCCAAGCGCCGACAGAAGCTCGTGCGTTGAGAGGTCTATGAAGCGAAGCCTGCCACGCCCGCTTTCCTCAAATGGTCAGGGTCTCCCATAACCTTCGACCGATCCGACCACCGAGATAGCGTCACACACCTAGGCAGGTACCCGCTCGTGGTTGACCCTATCGTTGGCATGAAGCGGCTCACCAAGGTACTGATGGATGGGGGCAGTGGCCTCTACATCATGTATGCTGAGACACTTGATGCCATGGGCATCGACCGATCGTGCATCTGGTCGACCAGGGCGCCTTTCCACGGCATCGTGCCGGGAAAGTAGGCCATACCGATTGGGCAGATCGACTTGCCCGTCACCTTTAGGAATCCATCCAAGTATAGGATAGAGACCCTCACCTTCGAGGTAGTCGAGTTCCCCCCGATCTACCACACCATTTTGGGGCGACCATGTTACGCGAAGTTCATGGCCGTCCCCAACTACACCTACCTCAAGCTCAAGATGCTGGGCCCACATGGGATCATCACTGTCGGCACTTCTTTCTAGAGGGCCTACGAGTGCGAGGTCGAGAGCTACGAGCTCGCTTCAGCAACCCTCGCTTCCGAGGAGCTCATAGCCATCGGGAAGGACATCGCTGAAGGAGCGCCTGACGCGAAGTAGGCGCCCGGATCCTTCGAGCCTACGGAGAACATCAAGGGGATCCTCATCGACCCCAACAACTCCGCCGACAAGATGGTGCACCTCGGCACCGCCCTCTCCCCCAAGTAGGAAGGCACGCTCATCGACTTCCTATGCACCAATCGAGACATCTTTGCGTGAAAACCCTCGGATATGCCGGGAATTCCAAGAAAAATCACCGAGCATGCCTTGAAGATCCGATCGGGTTCTAGGCCTATCAAACAATGCATGTGCCGCTTCAATGAGGAGAAGCGAAGGTTCATCGATGAGGAAATCGCTAAGCTCTTGGTAGCCGATTTCATCAAGGAACTATACCACCCAGAGTGGTTGTCTAATCCCGTTCTAGTAAAAAAATAGTAGGAAATGGAGAATGTGTGATGACTTCATGAGCCTCAATAAGGCGTGCCCAAAGGATTCGTTTCCTTTGCCACGCATAGATCAGGTAGTGGACTCGACCTCGGGGTGCGAAACCCTATGTTTCCTTGATACGTACTTCAGGTACCATCAGATCGTGATGAAAGAGTCCGACTAGCTCGCGACCTCTTTCATCACCCCGTTCAGATCATTCTGCTACGTGACGATGCCGTTCAGACTCAAGAACATCGGGGCTACGTACCTGCATTGCATGATCAAATGCTTTGGAGACCTCATCAGGTGAACCATTGAGGCTTACGTGGACGACATCATAGTATAGTCCAAGTAGACCAACCAGCTCATGGTCGACCTGGAGTAGACCTTCAGGAAGCTCCAGGAGAACGACATCAAGCTCAACCCTAAGAAATGCGTCTTTGGGGTCCCAAGGGGCATGCTACTCGGATTCACCGTCTTCGAGCGTAGCATCGAAGCCAACCTAGTAAAAATCTCAACCATCACAAAGATGGGCCCGATTCCGAACCAGAAGGGAGTTCAAAAGGTTACCGGGTGCCTCGTAGAACTTAATTGCTTCATTTCGTGCCTCGGCGAACGGGGCTGCCCCTTTACCGGCTCCTAGAGAAAACTGACCGATTCGCGTGGATGCCTGAGGCTCAGGAGGTGCTTGACAAGCTCAAAGTGCTCCTAACAAAGGCCTCGATTCTAGTCCCACTGGCAGAGGGAGAGCCGCTCCTACTCTACGTCATGGCTACGACTCAGGTGGTCAGCGTCGCCTTGGTTGTAGAACAGGGAGAAGAGGGACACGCCCTCAAGATACAACGCCCCATGTACTTTGTTAGCGAAGTCTTGTCTGACTCCAAGACATGCTACCCCCAGATCTAGAAGCACCTATACGCCATCCTGATCACCAAGAGGAAGTTGTGCCACTACTTCGACTCACACTAGGTGACCGTCGTGTCATCTTTCCCCCTTGGCGAGGTTAGCCAGAACTAGAAGGCCACGGGGAGAATTGCAAAATGGGCGCTCGAGCTGATGGATCAGGGCATCATGTACGCCCCTTGAACGACCATCAAGTCTCAGGTACTGGCCGACTTAGTGGCGGAATAGACCGAGATCCAGATGCCACCGGCGGCCGGCGATTAGGAGTACTGGATGATGTACTTTGATGGATCACTGATGAAGAAGGGCGTCAGGGTCAGGCTAGTTTTCATTCCCCCCTCGGGGTGTCCATGAGGTACGCAGTTCGCATGAACTTCCTAGTTTCAAATAATGTGGCTGAGTACAAGGCACTCATCAATGGCTTGCACATCGCCATTGAGTTGGGCATCCAACGGCTTGATGTCTGAGGTGACTCGCAACTGGTCATCGACCAGGTCATGAAGGAGTCAAGCTGCCACAACGCTAAGATGGCTACGTATTGTCATGAGGTCCGACAGTTGGAGGACAAGTTCGATGGCCTCGAGCTCAACCATATCCCGAGGTGGCTCAACGAAGCAACCGACACGTTAGCAAAGATGGCATCGAGCTGAGAGCCGGTCCCCACCGGCATCTTCGCTAGCGACATGCACAAGCCCTCGGTCCGATACGAGGAACCAAAATAGACTGGCAACGAGCCACCAGTTCTGGGCTCGGGGGCTAACCGACCCTCAGTTTCATCCGACCCTGAGGTCATGGAAGTCATCAAAGACCAACTGGTAGATCTCGACCCTCCGACCAACTAGAGAACACATTATCTCGATTGCCTCCTCCATGAGGTGATCCCTACCGACAAGACGGAGGCCCGATGGCTCATGCGTTGCGCCAAGTCCTTCATCGTCATCAAAGGGGAGCTATACAAGCGCAGCCACATCGAAATCCTGCAGCGTTGCATCCCCACCGAGCAAGGGAAGGACCTGTAGGAAGACATCCATGGAGGGGTCTGCGAATATCATGCCACACCTAGAACCTTGGTCGGAAATGCATTTCGGCAAGGTTTCTACTAGCCAACCGCGGTGGCCGACGCCAAGCAAGTTGTACGCACCTACAAAGGATGCCAGTACTATGTTCGGCATACTCACCTACCGGCCCAAGCACTCTAGACAATCTCCATCATGTGGTCGTTTGCGGTCTGGGGGCTCGACCTAGTAGGGCCCTTCAAGAGGGCGCCCGAGGGCTTTACACACCTACTTATCGCCGTGGACAAGTTCACAAAGTGGATAGAGGCTCGGCCGATCACCGTGATCAAATCTGAGTAGGCCATGTTGTTCTTCATGGACATCATCCATCGGTTCGGGGTTCCAAACTCCATCATAACCGACAACGACACATAGTTCACGGGGAAGAAATTCCTTCGGCTCTGCGATGACCACCACATCCACATTGATTGGGCTGCCATAGCGCACCCCTGCACAAACAGGTAGGTCGAGCGCGCAAACAGCCTAGGATCTTCAACCGACTCAACAGAGCCGGCGGACGGTGGGTCGCGGAGCTCCCCTCGGTACTCTAGAGCCTAAGGACGTCTAGCAGTCGGGCAATCAGTTGCACGCCATTTTTCATGGTCTACGGCTCTCAAGCCATCCTCCCGACCGACCTCGACTATGGAGCACCAAGGGTCAAGGCCTACAATGAGCAGGGAAATGAAGCATCTTTGGAAGACGCCATGGACCTGCTTGACGAAGAACGTGACATCACCCTGCTCTGTTTGGCCAAATACCAGTAGGCGCTACGATGGTACCATAGTGAAAGCTCTAGTTTGGTTTTGGTGAATTGATGAAACCCTAAGTGCTAACCTAGTTTATCAAGTGATCATGAGATAGGTAGCACATTCCAAGTGATGAAGCAAATGGAGATCATAGCATGATGATGATGCCATGGCGATGATCAAGTGCTTGGACTTGGAAAGAAGAAAGAGAAAAACAAAAAGCTCAAGGCAAAGGTATAAACCATATGAGCTATTTTGTTTTGGTGATCAAGACACTTAGAGAGTGTGATCACATTTAGGTTTGATAGCCATACTATTAAGAGGGGTGAAACTCGTATCAAAATGCGGTTATCAAAGTGCCACCAGATGCTCTAACTCTTGCATATGCATTTAGGATCTAGTGGAATACTAACACCCTTGAAAATGTTTGTAAAAATATGCTAACACATGTGCACAAGGTGATACACTTGGTGGTTGTCACATTTGAGCAAGGGTGAAGAAGTTAGAGGTGAAAAGGAGTTAGTCTTGCTGGTCACTAAGTGACCGGACGCTGGTCTCAGAAGGACCGGCACGTCCGGTCAAGTGTAGCAGCATAGACGCCAGTGTCGGTCAATCGACCAGACGCTGGGGCATGGACTGACCGGACGCTGTCGAGGTGAGTCCGGTCCTATTGTCGGGCAACACACAGAAGCTAGGGTTTCTGACCGGACGCTGGCAGGGTCCGGTCATGCCTGACCGGACGCGTCCGGTGGGCAAAAGGCGTTTCTGGAACCTTACTGGAAATGACCGGACGCTGGTGGCTCAGCGTCCGGTCAGTATTGTGTGCAGTGTCTGGTCAACTCAAGTGACCGTTGAAGTCAGGACACGTGGCTGTCATTGGGCGACCGGACGCTGAGGTCGAGTGTCCGGTCAACATGACCGGAGCGTCCGGTCAGCCCGAGTTGTGCCCAGTGAAGAGGTACAATGGCTCTATTTCGTGGGGGCGTCTATTTAAGCCCCATGGCCGGTTGAAGCTCACACCTTTGGCCATTTTCATTGACATAGCAACCTTGTGAGCTTAGCCAAAGCCCTCCCACTCATCTCCATCATTGATTCATCATCTTTGTGAGATTGGGAGAGAATCCAAGTGCATTGCTTGAGTGTTTGCATCTAGAGGCACTTGGTGTTCGTGTTTCGCTACGGATTTCGCTTGTTACTCTTGGTGGTTGCTACCACCTAGACGGCTTGGAGCAGCGAAGCTCGTCGAGCGGAGGTTGGTGATTGTCTCCGGCTCCGATCATGGTGATTGTGAGGGGTTCTTGACCTTTCCCGGCGGAGAGCCAAAAGGTACTCTAGTGGATTGCTCGTGGCTTGTGTGATCCTCATCTTGTGTTGGTTGTGTGGCACCCTATTGAGGGTTTGGCGTGTGAAGCCAATTAGCGCGTGAACCTCCAAGTGAGTGAATCGCCACAACGAGGACTAGCTTGCCGGCAAGCAAGTGAACCTCGGTAAAAAATCTTTGTGTTCATCATTGATTCCGAGGTGATTGGTCTTCATTGTTATTCATCCTTGTGATTGATTGGTTCCTTCATCTACACAGCGGTATAACCTTCTTGATCACTCTCATTACATTACCGCAAACTAGTTGTCAAGCTCTTTAGTGTACCTAGTTGTGAGAGCTTGCTTGGTTGGTTGGTGTGGCTCTTTAGTTAGCTTTTGAGAGCACACTAACATAGAGTAGCATCATAGCTATTGTGTGAATAGATACTATCTAACCTAGAATTGTGGTAGGTGGCTTGCTTTTTGAGTAGGCTAGCGCAACACTTGCTTCGCCTCATAATTGTCTAACTACGTTGTTAAGTGTTGTTGTAGAAATTTTATTAGGCTATTCACCCCCCTCTAGCCATTAGGACCTTTCACATAGCCGACGCGTGCGGGGTCGTGCCTTCGGCGTAGGCGATTTAGTCCTTTGCTACATCCAGAGCAACAAAAATCGCCACAAGCTTTCGGCGCCGTTGGAAGGACCGTACATCATCGCAGAAGTACTCCGACCCAGCACCTACAAGCTCAAGACTGATGACGGCAAAGCCATTGCCAATGCCTGGAACATTGAGCAGCTACGTCGCTTTTACCCTTAGTTTTCTCGTAACAAAGCTTCTAAAATGCTTGTCAAACTAAGTAATGTTTCTGCAAAAACCAAAAAATGTTACCTTCTATCGGATTCGCTTCTGATCTGATCGGTCTTTAGTAACACCTAACCCCAACAACTACCTGGGGTCAGGTTTTACTTGGGGGCTAATAGGAGTACATTTACTCAGGAACATTTTCCCGTCCGACCCTTCTTTTTTATGACAAGACCTAGAAATAAGAGTTGTTGAAAACTAACGATGAGTAAAACTGGTTGGAATGCAAAAAGCCTACGCCCCGACGGCTACGGCATCGCTTGCTCACCAGCGTGATCATTACTTAGTCGCTCGCAACTTAAGTTTCTAATGCCTTAACATAAAACAGGGGTCGGATCACAATGAACTTTATATATATAAAGGCCAAACAACGTTTTTGGCCATAATAAAAGTCTTTACAAAAGACCGATGTCGGACTCAGTTATCTCACTAAACATCTTTGGGTAGGATTTCTTCTCCGACCTTGTCTGCCAGGTCCCGCGCCGGGGAAGCCACTTCCTTCTCAATTTCATCAAGCTCAGTGTCAGTGTAGCCAGGCGTGAAGCCCTCGCTGATCACCGATAGGTCGATGTTGATGTAGTAGGAGTGGGCGATGGTGAACGCGTGATGGACACTGGTGTATAGGGCCTCCCTTATGAGTGCACGCGCTCGATCTGGGATCTGGGTAACCCGGACTGTGAGTGAGCTTGTCCCCAAAGCCGAGGCGACCCTGAGGTCGTCGAAGACCAACCCGACGGCAATGCTCAAGGCGTTGTGGTCGTTGCTCTCTGACTGGAGCTGACCCCGCACCTCGAAGAGTTGCCCCTATAGGACTGCCCAAGCCAAACATCAAAAGTATTAGAAAACCGACTGCAAACATCAAGCAAAAAGGTAACTCGAGCCTTACCTTTCACTTGCTCCTCGAGGACTGTCTTCTCCTTCCGAAGCACGCCAACATCCCCGGCCAAGACGGTGGCCAGGCCCTCAGCTTCTTCCTTCAACTTCTGCTCATTTTCGAGAGCGCGCCGAGCATCGACGCCCTCTTGACGGGCAAGGTCAAGGGCCGGGCGGAGTCGTTCAAGCTCCGCGGCATCTTCCCTGGCCTTGGTGACCACAACCTTGAGCTTGTCCTCAACCTCATTGGCATGTTCACGGGCTTCCCATTCCTTGGTCTAGAGGCTCGCCACCTCCTCCTGTAGCCATGGCACTTCGGCAGCAAGCCCCCAGACCTCCCTCTCACGATGGAGGAATAGGGACTTCTCCCGGTTGCGCATCAGAAGGGACTGCAAAAAAATCAGGTTAGAATTATATAAACAAGGCTCAAAATTAGAAAACATGAAGACATGACAAACATGGCTGCCCGGGGTGACACCATCCTTCAACGCCCCCAACGCATCAGTCAGAGAACGGACCACGGACTCAAGTCCTGAGCGCGTGCTCGTCTAGTCCTTCACCTCTGCCAAGTCGTCGAGGGTGAACACCGAGTCACTCAGGTCCAACCGCCTGGCCCAACGGAGCCAATTTCTTCCCCATGCGAGTGGATCGTCGCTCGGTCAGATAAGGGACTGGGAGGGCCCAGCCCCAACCGAGGGGTCTGTAGTCACAACCGTTGGCATCGGCCTGACTAGAGCTGACGGTATCTCCTCCATCACCGGCGCTCCCTCGGGAGCGGACCCCCCATTGGTAGAGGAGGCTGCTAGCTTAGGCTCCAAAGTCTGAGCTATCACTGTGTCTGTAGGGGACGCCTTGATCGCACCTCCTCTCATCTACCCCACCTCATGCATGTCGACCGTCGCGGGCACCGATTGCACAAGCGCCGCCTCTACCTCCCCCGCTTCCTCAGGTGGCGCCATGTCCACCTCGGTGCTATCATGGTGCACCCCGAGCACCACACCAGTTGGCTCCTAGGGGATTGGCCGACATGCCAGGATCTTCTACGGTACCAACGTCAGGCCATTGCTGGGGCTGGTCCTACAGAAAGCACCAACGTCACTCGACGAAATCCAAGAACACAATGAAAGGGTGAAGAAGTCTTTAACTCACCTTGATGCCATAATCTGAGAACGTTTCGGGGGCTGGTCGCTTGACCCCGACCCTGCCACATTGCCAATTAGCCGCTGTGATCCCCCGGTGGGGTCGGTTGGAGCGGGGTGGACTTGCTCCTCCGAGCTCAAGGGCGCGTCCTCCCTCGCCGATCTTGGAGGCGCATCCTCTTTGGTTTGTGTCGGGGCTTGCTGTGGAATCAAGGTCAACCCAGTGGGCTCGGTCGGAGCGGGGTAGACTTGCTCTGCCAACCTCAGGGGCACATCCTCCACCGGCGATCTTGGAGGCGCATCCTCTTCGGTTTGCGCCGGGGTATGCTGCGAAATCGGGGTCAGGTTGGCCAACCCCACGTTGGCCTGCTCATCCTCACATGCAAGCATGCCCCATGGGATGTTGGGGTTGGACTCATCCTCCTCCTCTTCCTCCTCTTCATCGTCATCGCTCTCCTCTGAGCCTTGCCGACACTTTCCACGTTCTAGCCTCGCTTGCTCCTTCTTCACCTTCCTCTGCTCCTTCACCTTGGCCGCCTCAGTGTGGCGTGGTTTGTCGCCCTCCTGCCCACATCCTCCGGCAGTGGTAGGTCAGACACATGGGCGAAGAGGCCGAGCTACAAATCCTGGCGCTTAGAATATGAGAACAGAGGAGGGTTGGCCAAGGAAAGAAACTCGAATAAGGCTTACCAGTTCGACAAAACCCGTGTCCAGACACATCGTGGGATGCCCTGGGACCGGGTACACCAGGGCGAGATCCACCGATGGATCCGCCAAGCACTCCATTGCCTCCATGATGCATTGTGCCATTTTGCCGACACTCAGGGCCTCACTGGCAACCATCACCGTCCCTTCGGGCATGGAATCCGGTGTCATCTTCCACATCGGAAGAGTACGCGCCATCAGCGGCGCCAGTCTCCTAACATTGTACGCTCCGATGATGCTGGTCCCACGAAGACCATGGCCCTTTAGGATCACAATGGCTTTGAGAAGGTCGCCGAGCCTCTTCTGCTCATTCCCGATGGGCCCGTACCTCGACACGTTCGGCACTTCCTCGATCAGGCGGCCGGTGAAGATCGGCAGGGGGCGGCGGCATCGTTCCTTAGATAGAACCTGAGCTTATGCCATCCCTTATTGGACTTCAACAATGGGATGGACATGTACTCTGACAACCGACTGCCTCGAAGACAGATGCTCGCACATCCCATCGGCATCGCCAGGTCTGGCTTCCTTCTCTCCTACAGCTCGATGGCAAAAAAATACTTCCACAGCTCAGAGTGGGGCTTGATCCCTAGACACCCCTCGCATAGCGCGACGAAGGCCGAGATGTGTTGAATCTCATTGGGATTCAGATGCTGCAACTCAATCCCATAGTAGTGCAGCAGCCCTCGGAGGAATCGGTGGGGAGGAGTCGCTAACCCATGCTTGTGGAAGGGGACGAAGGAGACAACATAGCCATCGGGTGCCGATAGCTCATCCTCGCCACCAGGTACGATCCACTCCATCGTCGCGGTCCTTGCGCGGAGAAGGCCCTTCTTAACTAGACCCTTCATGCACGCGTGGAGAACATCGGAGCGAGGCCACGACTCCATCGAGAAGTGGGGATGGCAATGCAGAAGATCCGGCAGTGGCATAGGGCTAGAGAGTGAGAGCTTTGCCAGTGGTGGAGCGGAAATAGGGGAGCGAAGGCCGAAACTCAAGAGCGAAAGGTAGAAAGACTGGACGGGCAAGGATGCAGCTACGGGTATGGTGGCTGAGAAACAGTTCTGTTTATAAGGTAAGGGCAGAACGGGTGAGGGGTGAACCATCCGCCTAAATTAATGTGCCCCATGCCTCACCAGATCCATTTTCTTTAGGGGTCCTGCCCTCACTGATCCATGTTGCATCAGTTGCATCGCCGCCTCGAGAGATGAGCGCATGCCTATCCAAATCTTTCCCACGAAGGATCCGCCGAGCGACGGTTCGACTTCAAAGGCTACAGGCCGCCGCAGGTAAGTGGGATACGGAGCTGAAAATGCTCCCATGGCCCATTAAAGCCCAGGAGTTCGAAGGCTGGCCCACAAGTGGGTTCACAGCCGCTCCAGGGCACCCTAGAGTCAAGGGAGGTTAAGGATGGGCCTGCTAGCAGCCAATACTCAAGGTGCACGAAGCGCCACGGGCATCCCGACCCTCATTTCGAGTCTTGGATAATGCAAGGTCCATGGTTTTTCCCCAAAGAAAGGCCTCCAGCCCTCGGACCGGTCGAACGGATCCGAGAACTATATGGACCGGTCACCAAGAATCTAGAGTCAGTCACCAGCTGATCTCGAACTGAGCCCCCACGAAGGGGATGCCGGGGTTCCACTCGAACAAACCTGTTAATAACTCACCGAGAACCGTGCTCTGTTCAGCGAGGAAAGCACGGCATGGCTCAGCCCCTCCGTTCTAGCGAATGGACGCATGAGGGACAATGATCACAAGACAAACCAACTACCCAACTGGACCCCTGTTACGCGTGGGGGCTCGGGGGATCGGCATCGCAAAGAGATTGAACACGCGGTCGCAGGCAAATGATGAGTCACCTCCGGTTGTGGAAACCGTGGACGGACTGCAAAGCGACAGTAACGAACAGTACTCCCGTGCGCCCTCAAATGACAGATCGCAAAAAGCCTTTGCAGGAGTGTTTCACTCATCCAAAGGCTCAGGGGCTACTATCGGATATCTATATCCAAGTATCCGAGCCAAAGGATTAACGAGCGTCATGTTGGCTCATCCGATGATTAAAGACGCAACTATGGACTCGTCCAACCCCTAGGGGCTGGGCCACGCCTCGTCCGACTTCGAGGATGAGGTTACCGCCTTGTCTGACCCCCAGGGGCCGAGCCATGCCTCATCCAACTCCGAGGACAAGGTTTCTGCATTGTCCGACTCTAAGGACGAGGTTTCTGCCTCGTCCGACCCCAAGGCGTGGGCTCCGACTCATCTAGTCCCACGAGGAGGGCTCTGCCTCGTTCGACCCCTGAGGGTCAGATTCCGTCTTGCCCGTCTCCCAGGGTGAGATTTCTGCCTTGCCCGTTCCCTAGGGGTCTGATTTGCTACCAGACAAAAGCAGTGGTCCTAGGGTAGGACCCGAACCGTTTCAACCACTGCGGCATGGAGGCGCACGCCCGAGAGCACGTCTCGGGCGCATCCTGATGCGACTAGCGGTCGCATCGGGCCATGCTGGGAGACTCACGTCACCCATTGCGTCAATAGGCCAGCAATGTGCTTCCAACTCCCTGCCTGACCACCGTCCGACGTCAGTCAACTGACGTCAGTTGACTGCCACTATACCGCCTGCTCCCTGTTTGGCCTCTATAAGGGGACCCTTTGACCATTTTGTCGCTCAGATGGGAGGGAAGATAAGAACGGCGCACGACGCCCGCACGTATGCTGTAGCGGCCAACAGGACCCCGGTGCGACATCGCTGCCACCATGATCTACAGGGTCAGCGGGACCCATGCGAAGAGGAGGATGGCACACCCCTAGGAGCCTTATTTCTCTTTTTGTTTTCCCTCTTCCCCTTGGGCTGTAACCCCTGCTTTCCCTTGGCCTATAAAAGGGAAAGCAGGGCGCCCCACTAAGGGGCATCAGTTCACCGCACCACAGCAAACCAAGAGCACTAGCGTCAAACCTCAAACACATAGCTGAGCAGCGACCAAGCTCTCAGTACCCATTCGTTCTTTCCACCAGAGACTTGGGACCTATCCCTCTCTCGCTAGTTTGTAACCCCTACTCTGAACTTTTAGTGATAGTAACACGAGCAGTAGCAACGAACTAGATGTAGGCATTGGTGTAATATTACAAATTTACTCGTTGGTGTTTACTCAAAACACCGATAGATAGTGTTCATCAAGGCTTGAAAGATAGTCAGGGCATTTGTCAGCCCAAACTACATTACTTTGAATTCCCGATGCCCACTGTGAGTATAAAAGGTTGTTTTTGCTTCATCTTCAGGAACCAACCGAATTTGATGATAGCCTGATCGCATGTCTAACTTGGTGAACCAAGCTACTCCATTCAACTCATCCAGAAGGTCATCGACAACCAGTAATGGGTACTTGATTTTTACAGTGATGTTGAGTTGTCGATAATCAACACAAAAGCGCCAACTACCATCCTTCTTTTTGACCAAGATCACTAGGGATGCAAAAGGACTTTTGGCTTGGCCTAATGATGCCATTAGAGAGCATTTCTTTGATCTGACTCTCGATCTCATCTTTCTATGTCGATGAGAACCTGTAAGGCTTGATATTGACAGGCTTCACATCGGGTAACAGAGGGATCTGGTGATCAAACTCCCTAGACGGAGGCAAAGAGTCTGGGTCCTTGAAAAGATGAGCCTAACTGTCCACTAACTGCTGTATTGGTGCAGGAATGTTGTCTGGAGTCGAAGGTGGCGTCACCGAACATATGTGAATCAACTGAGCAATACCCCCTTTCCTGATAAGGTTTTTTAACTTCCGTACTTTCACTTTGGGATAGCTGGATAAAGTATCTTTGACCCCCTTTAAGCTAATTCTTCTACCCTAATAATAAAACCTCAGCAATTTCTTTTTCCAGTGTATCCACATGGGGCTGTACTTTTCTAACCAGTCCATACCTAAGACCAAATCCTAATAAGGCATTGGCAAGACACGAGCATCAGGGGAGAATGTATGTCCTTGGGTCCACCATGTAAAATTGAGCACCTGTTTGTTGCTTCACAGCTTTTCACCATTGGCCACCGTCACTTGTATTGGTGGGGCTGAACTGATAGTAACTTCAAGGCAGCTGCAATGCTCTCACTGATGAATGTACTTGAGCTCCCTGAATCATGAGGATGAGAATTTCTTGATTGTTGACAAGCCCATTGATCTTGATAGTCTTTTTGCCCTAGACCCCCACAGCGGCACACTGAGATAACGCAAACACTTGCTCATCGTCACTGGAAACATCAGAGGAGTGATCTAAAGGTGGATCTTCGAGCAGAATTTCCATGAATTCCTCCAATACTTGCAATGAGATCTTCTCTGGACACTTATGATTGCGGCCCCATTTTTCTCCACACTTCATACAAAGACCGTGAGCACGGCGCTGAGCCCGTAATGTGGCCAGCTTTTCTTCCCATTTGGGCTTGTTATCTTCAATTGCAGGAGTACCAAGAACACCTAGTTGAGGATTGAGAGCATGCTTCATTGGGTACTTGTTGAAATCCCTATTGGACCGGTGGCTGTAAGATTTGCCTTGAGCCTCCAGAACGTCAGCCTACAATAGTCCCAATGATAACGCCACATCAACAGTCCTAGGCTTGTGTAAGAACTTGCTAACAAAGAAAACATCATCCAAGGAACTATTATGAACAAGCACTTGCTGCATGACAACCTGAAACCTATCATAGTATTCTTGCACATCAGAAGTTTTCCTAATGTGGAGTAACTCATGCATAGACTTGTGGTAAAGGTCATTGCCAAATTTACTTTCTACATCAACACAGAGTTCTACCCAACTATCAACATGGTGCTGAGCCTCATATGTTTGTAACCATAAAGCAGCAGGAACCTTAAAGTGTATGGTGGAAAATTCAGTCCACAGATGAACTGGAACATGATACATGTTGAAATACATTTCGCACTTCTCCTTCCACACCTTAGGATGGGAACCATCAAACTTAGGGAAATTAACTTTGGGCAAACGATAGGTATGATGTGGATGAGCATGATAGTAGTGTGACATATCATCGGTCTCAGGAGGGATGTGGAGAGTGGAACTAGTGTATTGAGCATTGGCCAGGGGTTGCTGGAAAACCAAGCCTCCCACATCAGACCCCTGTGGAGATGTTGCAGCACCGTGGCCCTTGGTCCGTCCCTCTTCCTCGCGCATCGGGGCCGAAGACGGAGCAAAATGGGTTTTTGCCTCCAACGCCTCAACGCGCTACATAAGGTCCTTGACATCCTTGCTGAGCTCAGTGGCGAAGTGATCGACCTTGGGACACCATCGATTGAAGGTCTCCATGAGGAGGAGCATGGATTTCATTTGCCCCGCGAGCGCATCCAATTTCTCTTCAGCGGTGGCCATGCGGGAAGTTTGGGTTGGGGGTTTTGGCTTGCGCGCCCATGAGCGCTTGGGCGGCGGAGGTGGTGGTGGTGGTGGCGGTGGAGATGGTGGTGGCGGTGGTGGTGGCGGCGAACCGACCTACGCGATGGAGGAACGGGTCGACAGGATGTGAAATTGGGTTGGTATGGTAGATTGGGGAAGGATTTGGATCGAGATCAATCACGAGCTCTACTGGATTCAACCGTAGGAATCAGCTCCATGGAATTTTACGAACCCAAGCAAGACAACGGATCGAGTAGGCTCCAATACCAAATGTTATGATACCGATAGAATGGATAGAGATGCCGGCGTACACGCGCGGCGAGCGAGCCCGGTGGTGCCGTCTTGGCAATAGGAAGGCAACGGAAAGAAGAGGAATAGGAGTTTTGTTTAGTTCATTTGCTGACCGCCCAACCGCCCACACATCGAGTTCTTAACCTAGAGTAAAACACGATAATGGCCCAGGCCCAATAGTTACACCCCTACGGCATACAAGCCGGCTTATGGGCCCATTAGCTAGTGTAGCCCAGACATAATGCTCAGCATAAGGCCCATGTCATGACAAGATCTTCCCTCCAGCTTGTGACTGTAAGGAAAATGGACCCTTGGCCCATTTACTTTGGATTTTGGTGTTTGATGTCCAACACAACCAAATTGGACTAATGAATTTGCAAGTGTTTGTTTTGTAGTTCAATAGGGTGCAAAACGTAACTTGGACGAAGGCGACGTGATGATCCGATGATCAACACCTCAAGCAAGACCTTAGGAGCATAAGAGAAGACCCAAAAGATCAAGCAAAGTCCAAGCATGAAGATAGGAACCAAGCCATATGCAAGATCGCGAAGAAATGAGCTCACTGAGGTGACCGGATGCAGGACCGGACGCCGGGCAAGTGGCTCGGCAGACAAGCGACCGGACGCTGGACCGGACGCTGGCGGCAACCGACCGGACGCAGGACAGCAGCGTCCGATCGATTACAGTAAGGTTCCAGAGCGGCAAATCTGCGACCGGACGCGTCCGGTGGCAGGCGACCGGACGCTGGACAGCGTCCAATCAATAAACTACCGGCTCAACGGTCGGGATGATCGGACGCGTCCGGTCAGGACGATTCAGCGTCCGGTCAGTAGCAGTTTCGTGGGAGTTCGACCCCAACGGCTACTTTCTCAGTGGGGCTTATAAATACAACCCCCAACTGGCCATTTGAGAAGTGTGGACCGGAGGAAACATACCAAGGGTGTTGATACACCATTTTAGTGATCTCCACATGCATAATGCTTAGTGTTTTATTAGGTGATTAGCATAAGTGCTTTGCGAAGTGCTTAGGTTGATTAGACCACCGCTTATGCGCTTGCTCTAGGTGTATGCCTAGTGTTTAGTGAGGTTTGCATACCTCTTGCCACCCCGTGCTTGCGAGCACAAGTGTTGTACATCGGAGGGGCTTGAAGTCTTGCGAGATCACACCAACCGCGTTTGTGGTGTGGCCGCCGCCGTGTACCGGAGGGAACAAGGCCCGCGGCGTTTCGGCCGGAAGCTTGATAGTGAAGACGGCGGGTAGCATCCGGGAGAGGCTTGCCGAGAGGCACATCGGAGACCCACTTGCGCGTGGGGAAGGCCCGAGGCTATCCACGGAGTTACCCGACCGGGAGCTTGGCCCTTGCAAGGGATTCCTTGCGAGGGGCTCCAACGAGGACTAGGGGGAAGCTTGCGCTCTTCTCGATACCTCGGTAAAAATACCGGAGTCGTCGACGGGAGTTTGCATATCTCTACCTTGCTCTTTAGCTTCCGCATTTACATTGTTTACTTTATTAAGTTTGCGGAAGAGATAGCAATACACTAGCAAAACCATAGTTGCACATCTAGATAGTTTATCTTTTGCATAGGTTTTGCTAGGGTAAGAAAAAGAGGCCATAGTTTAGAGTTAGAATTTTAAGTTGCCTAATTCACCCCCCCTCTTAGGCGTCACGGTCCCTTCAATTGGTATCAGAGCCCGGTTGGCTCATATTTGGACCTTTGGCTTAATCGTCGTTGAGCCGACGCTATTGTAGAGTGGTTGGGATGGATACCGCTAGGCCTCCACAATTTGATGGCACTAACTTCCTCTACTATAAAGCAAGAATGGCTTGCCACCTTGAGGCGGTTGATTTAGGTGTATGGAGAGTCACTCGTGACGGGATGAAACCCATTAAGAATCCCAAAAAGCCCACGAAGAGTGACGAAAAAGAAATGCATTTTAATGCTAGAGCTAAGAATTGCTTGTTTGAATCTTTTAGCATGGATGTGTTTAACCAAGTGTTCACCTTAAATACGGCACATGAAATTTGGTTAAAACTCCAAGAGCTCCATGACGGCACAAGTAATGTCCGTGAGCAAAAACATTGTCTAGCTAAGCAAAATTATGATTCCTTTGCTATGAATGATGATGAGCTTGTTCGTGATATGTATTCTCGTTTGAATCTAATTATCAATGAGCTCCATTCAATAGGATTATTAAAGCTAGATGATGCGGACATCGTGAGGAAGATCATCTCCGTTCTACCACAACAGAAATATGCAAGCATCATCACCATCCTTCACAACATGGAGAACTTGAGCACCATGACCCCGGGCATTGTCATTGGCAAGCTAGTGGCATTTGAAATGTCACGTAAGATGGGTCAAGGAGAAGCATCTTCATCAAGCAAAGGCAAAGCTCTCGCTTGTAGCGAGAAGAAAAAGATGAAGGGCAAGAAAGTTGAGTCAAGCTCAAGCTCAAGCTCCTCAAGTGAAGAAGAAGATGAGGATGATGATGATGATGAACAAGAATCAAGTGATGATGATCAATCTTCCTCCTCCACCTCCGACCTTGATGAAGAATCAATCAAACTTATCAAAAAGGTGGAGAAGATGATCGTAAGGCTCAATGTCAAGGGTGTGCCCATCCAAATTCAAGACCTCGTTTTCACTAATCAAAGAGATGAGCAAAGAAAGAAAGGATGCTATGGATGCGGCGAGTTGGGGCACTTTGTGGAAGTTTGTCCAAACAAGCCCACACCCAAGGCAAAGAAGAAGGCGTGCAAGAACAAAGCCCTCACATCAATAAGGTCATGGGATGACTCTTCAAGTGAAGAAGATCATCACAATAGGCGAGGGCGCAAGCACTCATCATCAAGCTCTTCTCGTGTGTGCCTTATGGCACGAGGTAATGAAAGCTCATCCTCTAGTGAGAGCGATAGTGATGATGACTTGCCTTCTTATAATACAATTGTGCAACAAAATCTTAAATATGCTAAAGTTTGCACTAGTCAACAAAAGAAGCTCAAAAATTTAAAAGAAGAGCTAGGTAGTTCACAAGAAGCATACAAGAATTTGCTTGAACAATATGAAAACTTTGCAAATCTCAATGTTGAACTATCTACTAAAATTGAGAAACTTGAGACTAGTGCAACAACAAATGCATGCACAATTCATGATGAGCAACTCTTAAAGAAAAATGAAAAATTAAAAGAAAAGTTAGCTAGCTCACAAGAAGCATATAATAGTTTGCTTGCTAAAATGGAAACCATGTGCAAACATTATGATGAGCTAACTAATAAAGTTGCTAATCTTGAAGCCGTTAGCTCAACCCCCACCAAGGCATCTAAAAAGAAAAGTTCTATCTTTAACATGTCTAAAAAGGATGCCTCTACTTCTTGTAATGATTTATGTTTAGACTCACCTTTGTGCAACCAAGTTTGTGTTGAGAAAGTTGTTGTAGATACATGCACACAAGAGGTTGCAAAGGAGAATGAGCAACTCAAGCAAGAAGTAGCTCGCCTCACCAAGGACTTGACTCAAGTGAAAGGCATGGCGAAGCAAACCCAACTTCATCAAGATAACACCGTCAAGGGAGTGAAGAAGCTTGATGAAGGACAAACCGTGGTTTGCTACGTGTGCCACAAGGAAGGCCACAAGTCCTATGAGTGCAAGGTGAAGAATGGGGGAGGAGCAAATAAGAAGGAGAAAAAGCAAACAAGCAATCTCTCCAACACCTACACCAACAAGGTGGACAAGAAGGCCTCCACACCTTATCTCTTGAAGAAGAAGAAAAATGACAAGGTGGTGGCCATCAAGGTGAACAAGCAAGCCAACAATGGGGTCAAACGCTTTTGGGTGCCAAAGGAAATCATTTCCAACATGAAAAGCACCAAGAAGGTTTGGATCCCGAAAGGGAAGTGAGAAGTCCGTCGGACTTCGGGAAATTTGGAGACTTGGCAAAGTTTGGGTGCATTTCATGGGGTGCATCATGATGGACAAAGTAATTGTCTAGTGGGTTAGTGAATACTATGGACCCAAATTCCCCTTCCCATGTTAGGTAACTAGATGTCATTACTTTCAAACATTATTCATTTCAATTGGCATTGTCTTTCAATTGGTATACTCTTAAAGCATCTAGTTATTTTTCATGCCTATGTTTGCATTTACATGCTTTAATCTTTTGTCATGCATTCAATAGGTATATCATATGGTAGGCTTGCTCGGTTTCATTATCAACCCTTGGAGCAAACCTACATGGTTTAAGATTGTTTAGAAGCACGACACATAGCTTGTTTAACA
The DNA here is from genome assembly GCF_019320115.1 of Miscanthus floridulus. NCBI lineage: Eukaryota > Viridiplantae > Streptophyta > Magnoliopsida > Poales > Poaceae > Miscanthus > Miscanthus floridulus. Next base: position 110,820,467 of record NC_089597.1, on the reverse strand, counting down.
ATTGTTTATCTAATATGTGCCAAAGTCCAAATTGTAGATAATCTCTCCCAAATATCATCTTTCAAGTGGTATTTTGATACTTAAATCAATGTGCACAAATGTCACAAGTATTCAACACTTGTGTGCACAAATTTAGGGGGAGCTTAATCTACAAGTTGGATGCCTTGAGACTAACACTTGTTCAAATGATATCAATTTTTGAAAACTATCACATTTGTAGTAGTCTCATTGTAAGGAAATTGGAGTCCCCGAAGTTAAGCATCATTATTCATTTAGCATCATCATGTTGATCTATTTTCATATTTATATGCTTTCTCCATGCATTATATTGATTAAACTCTCTTGTACAATAAATTGCTAACTATGCATATGCTTTGCTTTCTACCATATGTATGCATATATTTAGGGGGAGCTTAGTCTATATAATGTGAGAGTCAAATTTTGTGATCCATTTCACCCTTTACACAAAGGATCACGAAATTTGACCCTCCCTTGTGCTACTAATGTCTTCCTTTTCGGTGTTTGATTCCAAAGGGGGAGAATTTGAAGGACCAAAGACAAGCTTCTAGTTACAAGTAGTAATGGTCCGAGAAAGGGAGAAAAGTGAATTATGGGCTTTAATCCATAATATCACATGGGGACATTTGCAAGGACAAGGCAAGCTTTTAAGTAAAATTTTAATTGGTATCTATCAATTAGTATCATATAACCTTGACCTTTGCATTACATCCTAGCAAGTAGGTAGTCTTTAAATTCTCAAATTCTTATTATTTGCTTGCTTTGGTTGTGTTGGCATCAATCACCAAAATGGGGGAGATTGTAAGGAAAATGGACCCTTGGCCCATTTACTTTGGATTTTGGTGTTTGATGTCCAACACAACCAAATTGGACTAATGAATTTGCAAGTGTTTGTTTTGTAGTTCAATAGGGTGCAAAACGTAACTTGGACGAAGGTGACGTGATGATCCGATGATCAACACCTCAAGCAAGACCTTAGGAGCACAAGAGAAGACCCAAAAGATCAAGCAAAGTCCAAGCATGTAGATAGGAACCAAGCCGTATGCAAGATCGCGAAGAAATGAGCTCACTGAGGTGACCGGATGCAGGACCGGACGCTGGACAAGCGACCGGACGCTGCGACCGGACACCGGGCAAGTGGCTCGGTAGACAGGCGACCGGACACTGGACCGGACACTGGCGGCAACCGACCGGACGCAGGACAGCAGCGTCCGATCGATTACAGTAAGGTTCCAGAGCGGCAAATCTGCGACCGGACGCTGGACAGCGTCCGATCAGTAAACTGCCGGCTCAACGGTCGGGACGACCGGACGCGTCCGGTCAGGACGATTCATCGTCCGGTTAGTAGCAGTTTCGCGGGAGTTCGACCCCAACGGCTACTTTCTCAGTGGGGCTTATAAATACAACCCCCAACCGGCAATTTGAGAAGTGTGGACCGGAGGAAACATACCAAGGGTGTTGATACACCATTTTAGTGATCTCCACATGCATAATGCTTAGTGTTTTATTAGGTGATTAGCATAAGTGCTTTGCGAAGTGCTTAGGTTGATTAGACCACCGCTTATGCGCTTGCTCTAGGTGTATGCCTAGTGTTTAGTGAGGTTTGCATACCTCTTGCCACCCCGTGCTTGCGAGCACAAGTGTTGTACATCGGAGGGGCTTGAAGTCTTGCGAGATCACACCAACCGCGTTTGTGGATTGGCCGCCGCCGTGTACCGGAGGGAACAAGGCCCGCGGCGTTTCGGCCGGAAGCTTGATAGTGAAGACGGCGGGGAGCATCCGGGAGAGGCTTGCCGAGAGGCACATCGGAGACCCACTTGCGCGTGGGGAAGGCCCGAGGCTATCCACGGAGTTACCCGACCGGGAGCTTGGCCCTTGCGAGCGATTCCTTGCGAGGGGCTCCAACGAGGACTAGGGGGAAGCTTGCGCTCTTCTCGATACCTCGGTAAAAATACCGGAGTCATCGACGGGAGTTTGCATATCTCTACCTTGCTCTTTAGCTTCCGCATTTACATTGTTTACTTTATTAAGTTTGCGGTAGAGATAGCAATACACTAGCAAAACCATAGTTGCACATCTAGATAGTTTATCTTTTGCATAGGTTTTGCTAGGGTAAGAAAAAGAGGCCATAGTTTAGAGTTAGAATTTTAAGTTGCCTAATTCACCCCCCCTCTTAGGCGTCACGGTCCCTTCAGTGACCAATAGTGGCACATATATTTTATTTTCGAGAACAGAGCACATGCTTTGCTTTCCTGCAATCCCTGAACATAATCATGTTCTTCCTCTGCTTCCCAATGCACCAGGGAGAACCGGGCTTCAAGGTCAGTTTCCTCCTTCCACTGAGACAGGTTCAGGTCTAACAATCACTCCAATGTGCGACAAATACCCAGACCCTACGGGAGTAGGGGCACTGAAAAAACAGGTGCTAGGTGGTCTCTAGGTTTCTTTCGCTCAGAGCACAAAAATAGTTATTCTCATCCGCTCCATAATCTGTCCTAGAGGAGCAACCAAAGGAAAAAAATGCATTTTGGAGGCACCCACACTTTCCAGACTAGTTTTGGGAAGTTGTAAAGAATTTGGCCTTCGAATTGGATGTTGTATGCTGACCTGATTGTGTATTCTCCTGTACTCTCTAGGATCTAGACTATACAGTCTTTCCTTATGTCATCCAAGTCTAACTGAACCGCCTATATTGCTCTCCAAAGCTTGAGGGGCCGTTTGGAACGAAGGAAAACCAAAGCAAAAGTAGAGGAATTGAATCCAGAGGAAAGGTTTAGAGAATTGTTGTTTGGAATGGAGGAATGAGTCCCTGTGTTCCAAAGGAAAGGAAAGCTCTCCTCCACAAAGCGGAGGAAATAAAACATCCACCGTGAGCTCTGGTTTTCGTGTATGCCCGAGGCACAGATAGAGAAGAAGCAATTAACATGTTACTTCCTGTGTTTTTCCTATGTTATGGATTCCTGCGTTCCAAACACCCCTTCTAGTTATTTCCCGTGTTTTTACTTTCGTCTATTTTACCACTACACACTCACTCTATTCCTGCGTTTTTTTTCCTATTCCCGTGTTTTTTATTCCTGCGTTCCAAACAGGCCCTAAAATATTCACCCAATACCTCCGGGGTTAGGTCATAGGCAATATCGTCAATCCAACAACCCCCCCTAGAATTGAATTCTTTCGTCTGTTGTGGCCAAAGAGAAGTGAGCATAACATTGTTGGAGCATGTACGTCGATCCAGCTCGAGCACCAGAAATATGCCTTGCATCCATTATGAACCGTACTCAGTGGCGAAGCTATGTTCATCCATTGGGGTCGGCCGACACCGACAGTTTCCAGCCGGCTTCTTGTATGTAGTAAATTTTCACCACCGTAGACCCTAGTAAAAAAACTGCGACCCCGATAGCGTGGTAGCTCCGTCCGGCCCATTGACCAAGTCTACACGCACATGCAACAATTATACAAGGAGCTTGCACGTGCAGGCTAATAAGCCCACCCTGAAGGCCTATTTACCACTTCATGAACCCTACGTCTGAGTCTATAGGCATCAACCCAAAAGTCAAAACGTCGCCTCCGAGTCTCCGATGGTAACTCACCCTTTCCCATCTCAAATCCACCTGCATCTGGTGGCCGCGACAATCGACAGGTCATGACTCGCCAGGGTCAGCACCCGGTTGATGCCGGTGATACCGCGATATGCTCTCTGATCCTTACTCTCAAGCACCTAGAGGAGGTACATCAAATAACTTGATTCTACAATTGATAACTATAATGATCTATTTTCTTGATTTATCACATTGATGTCTCTTGTCTGCACTTTATTGATTTATCAAGTCTAAATTGTAAGGTCTTTGGGTAATTGGGTTTTCTTTTATCTTTCAGGTATATAATCTAAAGTTCTAAAATCTTAATTCAGAGATATAGGATTCTATTGTTTGTGTTGTAGCAAAGAAACGTGCTTTTTCATTCTACATTCTATCAAGATGCACATTTGGAACGATTCTTGAAAAGAAAATTACCCCCACCCAATAATAACTAAAAATGATGGAGATATTTCAAGAGCAAGAAGAGATGGCACCGCATCAAATACAAATCATACTTTCTAGACACAATTCCAATCGATGATTGGGATTATTTTGCTATAATGCTATTTTACATTTGTTGATATTATGTATGGTATTGTATTATCGCAACATTAATGTTAGCACTATGGGTTTGTGCTGACCCCGACAACGATTAATCCTGGCTTCGCCCCTGACCGTACTCTTGTGGTGGCGGTGAATAAGGCAACATCCCCTGAGTCAAGTCAGTCAACTGGCAGCTCGGACCCATACTAAATTTTAATATAATTTGTCATTGCCTTTGCAAAATTTATATTTTGAATAATGATATGTTTCAAGACCGTATTTTAATTAGCTTGTGGCCTTGTGCCAGTGTCGTCAATCAACCATCGCTTTGTTTTCTTTCACTATCTACTATTGCAATTAGCACCATTTTTTTTTACAGATCCATATAGAGCATGTGCATACTTACAGAAGTTCACAAGTACGAGAAATACTACAAAATCAACTGTTCCTCCAATAATGCTGGTAATATTACATAATCAGTACTACGTATCAACCGGGCAATTAGGAGTGCGCATTGATCGCGGCATACTTTGCATGTGGCGAGCGCAGCAGCTTGATTAGGTTTAGAACTTTCGATCATTACGCGTCGGATCGAGAAAACGTACGTGCGCTATTACCACGAGTACTCAAGATCTCCAGAGTGATTTGCACGTGATAATGCACGATTATTAGCACATCTGCAAAATCGAGGTACTGCGCCGTATGTACGGCACACTGCTGTACGTATGTGTATCAGTATGTACTACGCAGAAGCACCTGCTGCAGGCACCGGGGTCCATATGCATCATATGGGTCCAAAAAAACGAAATATTCCTGGGGCTAATGATGAGGCGTAACGTAACGTAATATGCAGTACTCGCTGTGATTGGCCGCAGCGCTGCATCTGATCGATCTCGCTAGGTGCTATAGGCACAGGTTCGTACCCGACCTACTCTCACAGAGACTCGCAGAAGATCTTGGCGCACGATCTCGTCCAATTAGTAGGGTATCTACGTGTAATAAAATGTGTGGTCCGGGGGACTGTCAGATTTAGTAACTTTTACCGCCGGGGGGTTAATCAATTCTTAGAGTGGGAAAGGCAGGAGCGCTCCTGAACTATGGGTGTCATCTCGGTTTCGATCTCCTAGGGACTCAGAACATGCTATTTTTATGTCTCTGAACTTGATTCTAAGCGTCATCTAGCCAGGTCTAAGCTCAAAAAATATCATTTTCGGTCCCAAAACAGAGTTCCAATGTATCATCTTATTCCAAACATATCCTAAACCGCTCTCCATACTGACATCTTATCCTCAACTGCTCTCTATACTGACATGTTATGCTGATCTTGTATTGACATGGATCCATCACGCGTGAGGTTCATATGTCAGATCCATCTTTGTTCTTGCGCCCTCCTTCTCCACATCCTCTCTCTCTCCCCCCCGTTGCTTACGCACCGTGTTGGCATCCCTTGTTTTCTTCCTCATCGTTGTGCTCTCCTTCCCAGTCGTTGTCCTGCCCTCCTGTTGTAGTAGAAGGGCGAAGTGGATTGAAAAAATTGCCATTTTTTCAAATTTGTATTTTCAGATAAAATTATCCAAAATAGCTCAGTTAAAATATTTCTCCCCCGAACCCACTCTTCCAAAGGAGTGGAATGGTTGAGCCAGCTATTAAAAACTTTACTGAAGGCTCGACAAACTACTCAATCGGTTAATTCCCTTCAGAAAGAAATCCTCACCGTCAACACACTACGCTAGATTTGCACATCACTGCCGGCTTTGTGAGAACCGACAGTGATGTACCTTCACTTCCGGTTATGAGCTTAAAAATGAAAAAAATGATTGGTGCTGGGCTAAAACCGACAGTGAAGGACCACATCACTGCCGGTTTTTGGCTTGAACCGACAGTGTTATGGCGGGCACTCATCACTGCTGGTTTAAGCCAAGAGCCGACAGTGATTGGACACTATCACTGACGGTTCTAGCCAAGAACCGACGGAGATAAGCCTACAACACAAAAAGGCTGCAGCCGTCCTCTCCTTCCTCCTCTCTTTCATCCCGAGAACAGAGGCGCGCGTTTAGACCCTTCCCTCCATTGTTGCGGCTGCTCTTCACCATGAAGCTAGTGCTTGGATTTTGAAGAATGGCTTGATCTTTTTGCTTTAAGGTTAGTAACAAACATCCACTCATTTGATTTTGTTGCTTAATTAGCTTCGTTTTGATGGCTATATTGTTTGATTCTCATTCTAGTTCTTTCTCCATTCTAGACAGCACTTTTCCAATTGAATATTTGTGCAAGGCTCAAATTGTGGTGAATCCATCATCCAAAAGGTTGGTGTCTATGAACACATTTAAATTCCTAGGTAATTATTCCATGGTGGTCAAGATCATCATTGTTAGTATGTGATGCTATAATTAGTTCTTAGAAGTAGAGTAGAATAGTTGTTCTTCAATATTGTGCAATAATTGTTTTTACTACGATTTTCAATTTACAGGGCCGGGGCTACCAATTTCAATTTTTCAATAATTAGTATACAATAATGTTTTCCAAAAATGGTACTTTCGAGCTACAATTGTTGTTCATGAAGCTCGATTTCTTATTAATTCTTTGTAATTACTGTCTCAGTATTTTTTTGTGCAGAGATGGATCGAGAGTGGATGTATCTGTCCCGAACAGACAAGCGGTACATGCATGGCGTCAGCCAATTTATCACCGATGCCAAAGCCCATGCTGGGAATGCGAACCCTGTCTTCTGCCCATGCAAAGATTGCAAGAATCATAGGAACTTTCATCAAATTGAGTCTATACGATCGCACTTGATTACTAGGGGGTTCATGCCAAACTATACGATATGGACTATGCATGACGAGGTTGGTGTGAATGTTCAGTAGGGAAACGATGATGATGTGGACATGCCTGACGTAGCCATCCACGATGCTGACGAGGAACCCGGTGTCAACACAGAACCTATGGCCACAGTTAATAATATGTTTAGGAACACGCTAGCTAACGACACCGAGGATAACGATGGCATTTCTCAGCTGCTACGTAATGTAGAGACCGGATGTCTTAGTGAAAGACAACTCAGAAAGCTAGAGAAAATGAGACAAGATGGCAAAACACCATTGTATAGGAATTGTCCAATGAGCAAACTGGAAGCCGACATCATGCTGCTAGAGTTCAAATCGACAAACGGATTGAGCGATAAAGGCTTCGATCAGTTGTTAGGTATAATAAGGAAAATGCTCCTAGAAAAAAACGAGTTACCATAAAAGACATACTTGGCCAAGCAAATGATCTACCCCATCGGCCTCGAGGCTAAAAAAATCCACGCGTGTTCCAATGATTGCATATTGTACTATGGAGAAAAATACAAAGACTTGGACAAGTGTCCCAAGTGTGAAGCTCCACAGTACAAGGAAGGGCCGTCAGATGAGGGTACCAAGACCAGAGGAGGTCCCATAAAGGTCGTTTGGTATTTTCCTATAGCTCCCCGGGTGCATAGGCTGTTTGCAAGTGCAAAGTCAGCCAAGCTGTTGCGCTGGCATGGCGAAGAGCGTAAGAAAGATACAATGATGAGGCACCCCGCCGATGGGCATGACTGGAGGACTGTCAATACTATGTTCTATAAAGACATCGGTGGAGAGGTAAGGCACCTTTGGTTTGCTTTGAGCACAGATGGGATGAATTCTTTCGACCAGGTTAGAAGCAATCATAGCACCTGACCAGTGACGCTCTGTATATACAACCTTCCACCTTGGGTCTGTATGAAGCGGTCGTACATCCAGATGCCACTACTGATCCAAGGGCCAAGACAACCTGGGAATGACATCGATGTGTTTCTGGAACCAGTGATCGATGAACTAGTGGAGATGTTTGAAAAGGGTGTGCCGGATGTTTGGGATGAGTACAAAAAGGAACATGTCACGATCAAGGGAGTACTTATCGCTACAATCACTGACCTGCCAGGTCGAGGTTCGTTGTCCGGAGAGAAGACAAAAGGCTATACTGGATGTGTCGAGTGGTTGGACGACACCGATGCGGTAAATCTGCCAATTAACTCAAAGATAGTTTATATGGGACACCGTAGATTTCTACCTAAGGATCACCCTTACCGCAGGAACAGAAAAGATTTCAATGGTACTATTGAGAAATGCTTAGCTCCAAAATATCGAGACATGCCTACGATACTTCGAGAACTCAACAAACTGGAGGTTGTCCTTGGGAAGGGGGACAATGCAGTAGCAGCGCCTGATGGGAGCGTTTGGAAGAAAAAATCGGTTTTTTGGAAACTACCTTACTGGCCATTTCTGAGTGTACGCCACTGTCTTGATCCCATGCACATCACTAAAAACGTGTGCGCTAACACTCTTAACACCTTGGTGGACACCGGGGGGACATCGAAGGATTCACTAGCCACACGCCTAGACATGCAACACTTGGGAATCAGGAAGGAGTTGCATCCCGTGGAGCTAGAGAATGGCCAGTTCGAACTTCCAGTTGCATCATGGACATTGAAGAAGGAAGAAAAATGTGCGCTTATTTCTTTCTTCAATGAACTCAAAGTCCCGATGGGCTACTGTGTGAATCCGAAGAGGCTAGTGAACATGAGAGAACTCAAGTTCAACTATGGCCCTATGAAGGCCCATGACTGTCATGTCATTATGACTCAGCTGCTCCCTATTCCCCTACGTGGTATCCTCCCCCCAAAGGTCCACGCCCCAATCATAAAGCTTTGCTCGTTCTTCAACGCGATCTCGAAAAAGGTCATTGATGTGTCCACGCTAGAGCAGCTGCAGCGGGACATAGCCAAAACTCTCGTTAGGCTTGAGATGCATTTCCCGCCGACTTACTTTGATATCTCATTGCATCTGCTCATTCATCTTGTTGACCAAATTAGAGCCCTTGGCCCAATGTACCTACATCAGATGTTCCCTTTTAAAAGATTGATGAAAGTTTTCAGGAGGTATGTTAGGAATAGATTTAGGCCAGAAGGGGGCATGGTTGAAGGATGGTCAACGGAGGAGGCCATTGAGTTCTGCACATATTATCTAGACATCAAAAGGGTCGGAGTTCCAGAATCTCGTCATGAGGGAAGACTACGTGGCAAAGGAACGATCGGGGAGAAATCTGTTACAGTAGACGACCATGTTTCTTTTAGACAGGCATAGTTTGCTGTTCTCCAGCAAGCCGAGGGTGTGATGCCATACATTGATGAGCACAGGCAATCGCTGCAAACTCTGTATCCGAGCAGGTCACAGGCTTGGCTGGATAAAAAACATAAGGAGGAATTTGTCAGCTGGTTGCGACATCGCTTGCTTGGAATAAAGTTGGGTAATCAATTGGATGCCTTAGCCAAGGGACCTTCGAGTACATATCTTAAGTACCAAGGGTATGAGATCAATGGATTCACATTTTACACAAAAAAACAAGATGGAAAGAGCACATACCAAAATTGTGGTGTTCGTTTTGATGCTCACGATGAAAATGGCAACGTGCAGGCGACATACTATGGTTTCATAGAGGAGATATGGGAGCTAGCCCACGGTCCGTTGAAGGCAGCTCTTTTTCGCTGCCAGTGGGTCCGGCTTGAGGAAATCAACACTAACAGCGAAGGGTTCACTACCGTTGATCTCACTAAGACCGCATACAGAGACGACCCCTTCGTCCTTGCAAGAGATGTTATGCAAGTCTTCTATGCAAGGGACAACAAGACAAAAGGAAGGCTAAAAGTAGTCCTACAAGGGAAAAGGAAGATTGTCGGTGTCGATGGAGTGATGGACGAAGAAGACTATAGGGGCTATCAGGAAATGCCTTCATTCGGGGCGAACGTACCCCTACCTATCCTTGAAGAGGGTGACGAACCTGCTTACGTATGAATTGATCACAATGAGGCCCTCATTGTTGATGCACCTAAAGATAGTTAGATTATTGTTAACTATGTAATCATTATGCAGACGTTGTATCAGTAATTTGTACTGAATATTTAATTTATATTTTGTGCGCATTTCTACAATTTAATTATTGACTATGTAATCAAATATTAAGATGATGTTCACAAACACTATTATTTGATAATTATAGACCATTAATTAATTATCATAGAATTAAATAATCAAGACATAATTTTTTGTGTTATTTTAGAATATAAACTAACTTCATTATTTCTATTAATAAATAAATAAAGAAAAGCAAACTAAGCGAACTCCCTATCCTAGCTCAGCGGTTAAGGCCGCACACTCTGTACTCTGAGACCCACGCTCGAATCCCAGGCGGGCCAAACTTTTTTGATTTTGCATTACAATACAATGGGATAAAAGAAAAAAATAAAACCATTCTAACCGAACTCCCTATCCTAACTCAGCGGTTAAGGCCGCGCACTCTTGACCCCACGACCCGCGCTCGAATCTCTAGCGGGCCAAACTTTTTTATATTTTTTACAAAAAGGCTGCGATGGCAGGCTCCAAACCGACAATGTTTTTTTATATTTTTTTACTAAAAGATGGCGGCAGGGCCCTTCACTGCCGGTTTTGGTTTTAAAACCGGCAGTGATAGCTTCTATCACAGTCGGTTGCTCAAACCGACACAGAAGACCCAATTCACTGTCGGTTTTTAAACTAAAACCGACAGTGATGTGTAGATGCTCCTCACATGCCAACAGTGCTCCCATGACCACAATAGTTGGAACACTGCTCCCACCTACCCCGACAACTTTAGTTCAGAAATAAAAATGTACCACGACTGCTAGCCCCTATAAAATGGCCCTCGGCCAGGAGCTAGCCTCTCCATGCATGTTGGTTTCAGCCAGGCCTTATCAGCCATGATACAATGTTTTCCTCTCACAATAACCCACCGATATCGTTATGCATCATAGTCCACCAAAATGGTGCACACATGAGGCCACCTTCACTGTCGGTTCTATTTAAAAACCGGCAGTGATGTCTATGCCCCCCTATATAAAACCAGGGAGAACCAGGCTTCAAGGTCAGTTTCCTCCTTCCACTAAGACAGGTTCAGGTCTAACAATCACTCCAACGTGCGACAAATACCGAGACCCTACGGGAGTAGGGGCACTGAAAAAACAGGTGCTAGGTGGTCTCTAGGTTTCTTTCGCTCAGAGCACAAAAATAGTTACTCATCCGCTCCATAATCTGTCCTAGAGGAGCAACCAAAGGGAAAAAATGCATTTTGGAGGCACCCACACTTTCTAGACTAGTTTTGGGAAGTTGTAAAGAATTTGGCCTTCGAATTGGATGTTGTATGCTGACCTGATTGTGTATTCTCCTGTACTCTCTAGGATCTAGACTATACAGTCTTTCCTTATGTCATCCAAGTCTAACTGAACCGCCTATATTGCTCTCCAAAGCTTGAGGGGCCGTTTGGAACGGACGAAAACCAAAGGAAAAGTAGAGGAATTGAATCCGGAGGAAAGGTTTAGAGAATTGCTGTTTGGAATGGAGGAATGAGTCCCTGTGTTCCAAAGGAAAGGAAAGCTCTCCTTCACAAAGCGGAGGAAATAAAGCATCCACCGTGAGCTCTGGTTTTCGTGTATGCCCGAGGCACAGATAGAGAAGAAGCAATTAACATGTTACTTCCTGTGTTTTTCCTATGTTATGGATTCCTGCGTTCCAAACACCCCTTCTAGTTATTTCCCGTGTTTTTACTTTCGTCTATTTTACCACTACACACTCACTCTATTCCTGCGTTTTTTTTCCTATTCCCGTGTTTTTTATTCCTGCGTTCCAAACAGGCCCTAAAATATTCACCCAATACCTCCGGGGTTAGGTCATAGGCAATATCGTCAATCCAACAACCCCCCCTAGAATTGAATTCTTTCGTCTGTTGTGGCCAAAGAGAAGTGAGCATAACATTGTTGGAGCATGTACGTCGATCCAGCTCGAGCACCAGAAATATGCCTTGCATCCATTATGAACCGTACTCAGTGGCGAAGCTATGTTCATCCATTGGGGTCGGCCGACACCGACAGTTTCCAGCCGGCTTCTTGTATGTAGTAAATTTTCACCACCGTAGACCCTAGTAAAAAAACTGCGACCCCGATAGCGTGGTAGCTCCGTCCGGCCCATTGACCAAGTCTACACGCACATGCAACAATTATACAAGGAGCTTGCACGTGCAGGCTAATAAGCCCACCCTGAAGGCCTATTTACCACTTCATGAACCCTACGTCTGAGTCTATAGGCATCAACCCAAAAGTCAAAACGTCGCCTCCGAGTCTCCGATGGTAACTCACCCTTTCCCATCTCAAATCCACCTGCATCTGGTGGCCGCGACAATCGACAGGTCATGACTCGCCAGGGTCAGCACCCGGTTGATGCCGGTGATACCGCGATATGCTCTCTGATCCTTACTCTCAAGCACCTAGAGGAGGTACATCAAATAACTTGATTCTACAATTGATAACTATAATGATCTATTTTCTTGATTTATCACATTGATGTCTCTTGTCTGCACTTTATTGATTTATCAAGTCTAAATTGTAAGGTCTTTGGGTAATTGGGTTTTCTTTTATCTTTCAGGTATATAATCTAAAGTTCTAAAATCTTAATTCAGAGATATAGGATTCTATTGTTTGTGTTGTAGCAAAGAAACGTGCTTTTTCATTCTACATTCTATCAAGATGCACATTTGGAACGATTCTTGAAAAGAAAATTACCCCCACCCAATAATAACTAAAAATGATGGAGATATTTCAAGAGCAAGAAGAGATGGCACCGCATCAAATACAAATCATACTTTCTAGACACAATTCCAATTGATGATTGGGATTATTTTGCTATAATGCTATTTTACATTTGTTGATATTATGTATGGTATTGTATTATCGCAACATTAATGTTAGCACTATGGGTTTGTGCTGACCCCGACAACGATTAATCCTGGCTTCGCCCCTGACCGTACTCTTGTGGTGGCGGTGAATAAGGCAACATCCCCTGAGTCAAGTCAGTCAACTGGCAGCTCGGACCCATACTAAATTTTAATATAATTTGTCATTGCCTTTGCAAAATTTATATTTTGAATAATGATATGTTTCAAGACCGTATTTTAATTAGCTTGTGGCCTTGTGCCAGTGTCGTCAATCAACCATCGCTTTGTTTTCTTTCACTATCTACTATTGCAATTAGCACCATTTTTTTTTACAGATCCATATAGAGCATGTGCATACTTACAGAAGTTCACAAGTACGAGAAATACTACAAAATCAACTGTTCCTCCAATAATGCTGGTAATATTACATAATCAGTACTACGTATCAACCGGGCAATTAGGAGTGCGCATTGATCGCGGCATACTTTGCATGTGGCGAGCGCAGCAGCTTGATTAGGTTTAGAACTTTCGATCATTACGCGTCGGATCGAGAAAACGTACGTGCGCTATTACCACGAGTACTCAAGATCTCCAGAGTGATTTGCACGTGATAATGCACGATTATTAGCACATCTGCAAAATCGAGGTACTGCGCCGTATGTACGGCACACTGCTGTACGTATGTGTATCAGTATGTACTACGCAGAAGCACCTGCTGCAGGCACCGGGGTCCATATGCATCATATGGGTCCAAAAAAACGAAATATTCCTGGGGCTAATGATGAGGCGTAACGTAACGTAATGGCAGTACTCGCTGTGATTGGCCGCAGCGCTGCATCTGATCGATCTCGCTAGGTGCTATAGGCACAGGTTCGTACCCGACCTACTCTCACAGAGACTCGCAGAAGATCTTGGCGCACGATCTCGTCCAATTAGTAGGGTATCTACGTGTAATAAAATGTGTGGTCCGGGGGACTGTCAGATTTAGTAACTTTTACCGCCGGGGGGTTAATCAATTCTAAGTGGGAAAGGCAGGAGCGCTCCTGAACTATGGGTGTCATCTCGGTCTCGATCTCCTAGGGACTCAGAACATGCTATTTTTATGTCTCTGAACTTGATTCTAAGCGTCATCTAGCTAGGTCTAAACTCAAAAAATATCATTTTCGGTCCCAAAACAGAGTTCCAATGTATCATCTTATTCCAAACATATCCTAAACCGCTCTCCATACTGACATCTTATCCTCAACTGCTCTCCATACTGACATGTTATGCTGATCTTGTATTGACGTGGATCCATCACGCGTGAGGTTCATATGTCAGATCCATCTTTGTTCTTGCGCCCTCCTTCTCCACATCCTCTCTCTCTCCCCCGTTGCTTACGCACCGTGTTGGCATCCCTTGTTTTCTTCCTCATCATTGTGCTCTCCTTCCTAGTCGTTGCCCTGCCCTCACTACTGGAGGCCGCGGCTTTGCCGAGTGTTTTTACACTCGGCAAAGAGCCATTTGCACTCGACAAAGGCTTTGCCGAGTGTAGCACTCGGCAAAGTCCGCTCGACAAAATTTTTCTCGGCAAAGGGTCTTTGCCAAGTGCTTTTTATCCGGGCACTCGGCAAAATAATTTTTTTTTTGCCGAGTGCTTGGGGCGGCACTCGGCAAAATATTTTCGGCCGTTGCGGCGCCGGCCGTTAACGGTTATTTTGCCGAGTGCCCGACCCAGCACTCGGCAATTTTTTTTTATTTTTTTTTAAAATTACTTTGCCAAGTGCTCCAGCCCAGGCACTCGGCAAAGTTTTTTTTATTTATTAAAAAAAAGTACTTTGCCGAGTGCCCCTGCCCAGGCACTCGGCAAAGTTTTTTTTATTTTTCTTAAAAAATTACTTTGCCGAGTGCCCCTGCCTAGGCACTCGGCAAATTTTTTTTTTAAATAATTTCTTTGCCGAGTGCCCTTGTTTAGGCACTCGGCACAGAATTTCTGAATTTTTTTAAAAAAAATACTTTGCCGAGTGCCGCGGTAAGGCACTCGGCAAATAAATTTTATGTTTTAAAAAAAAAATCTTTGCCGAGTGCCTTGCCCATGGCACTCCGCAAAGACCCCGAGAATTGCAAAAAAATTTACATTCCATTGTAACAGACAATATATATATATATATATATATATATATATATATATATATATATATATATATATATATATATATATATACATCAATCATCACATCTATATCACCAACATGCATTATATATCACAAGCACACACATATTTAATAAATCCATCGAAAATCCATCACAAATGCACCAAAGTTCAACATCACAAGTTTATTATTACAAGTTCAACATCACAACGTTCAACATCCCTACTGCGGCGACGGAGACTGCAGGTGTGCCCCCCCGGACTGCGGCGAAGGGTTGACGCGATCAGCCGCCGGTGACACGGTAGCGGGATTGTTTGAACCCGCCGACGGAGGCTGCATAAAAGAGAAGAGATTTCATGTGTTAGACTCAAAATTGAAAATTTCGGCAGCACCTCCCCTGCACGGGGAGGTTTCCAACCTGCAAGAAACAACAGCACGAAGGCCGACAATCCCAACGGCACGAAGGCCGACAATCCCAACGGCACGAAGGCCGAAAATCACAACGGCACGAAGGCCGACAATCCCAACGGCACGAATGCATTAAACTTTCATACTCACAGGAGTGAAGTGTCAAACCGGAGCTGGAGCTGGCAACTGCACTTGGACACCCGATGCTTGCCCGATGGTTTGCATGATCTGATACATGTCCGCCATCTGCTTCTTCGTGGCCTCCAGCTCTGCGGTCAGGTGCGCTTGCGTCTCCCTTGTCTCTGCCAGCTCAGCCTGCAGTGTTTCAATCACATGTTTCAATATTCCAAATCTGATCAATGTGTGTAACGTTCAATGTATGACAAGTGAAACCGAATTACCTGAAGTTCGTTGACCCGCGACAGTGTTGGAGTAGGCCGTGCACGTATGGGAAGGCTTCTGGCCGTGCTCCGTGCCCTCACGTCGGAGAGAGAGGGTGCAGAGCTCAAGGAGTCAGCGCCGTCTGCAATCCACAACCGCTCGTGCTTCCTGCCTTGCCCTAGCCTCACGATCACCTCTGTCTCAAGGGGCAAAGTGCTCAGATTGTGATCTGGGCCATGGAGCGCCCTAACCGCCTCCGCGTAGTCTCTGACCTTAGCGTGGACGCTCGGGTCAGAGTAAGCCTAGGCAGTGGCATCCGGGTTGAAGACGACATCGGATTTCATCGGGCCCTGTCGACGAAATATGGTCGGCAGTCTACCTAGGGGTATGCCCAAGGTAGTAGATTGTCGGCAGACAGATGCGCAAGCCACAAACAAGACGGTGACGCAAGACAGACACGAGGTTTTATCCAGGTTCGGCCGCCAAGAAGGCGTAATACCTACGTCCTGCGTCTGATTGTATTGCTGTATGTCAATGAGAGATGTTTTTTAGAGGGGTCCCCTACCCGCCTTATATAGTCTGGGGGGCAGGGTTACAGATCTGGAAACTAATCCTAGTCAGTTACAATTGCCATAGGTGGCCGGATAAGGATTCCTATTCTAACCGACCAAGATCTTGCTTGATCGCCAAATCTGTCTTGACTCCTTGCGCGGGACTCCGAACAGGTTGGCCGGGCCACGCGTCGTCTTTTGGTGGACCGAACCCACTGATCCGGGCCGGCCCAAGCTTAGCCGTAAGGGTATAGGGGTTAATACCCCCACAGCTAGTCCCCGAGCACCATGTATTATGCTGCGACACGCCATTTTAACCTTCTCCGAATAGTAAGGCTTGAGTCCTTGACATCCCTGACCACCGTTGCCGCCGGAGAAGTAGGTTGTCCGAAGAATGCATGGTGCTCTTAAGAAAAAAGAAAAAGATTTCCATCCTGTGAAGTGTGCCCACTTGTATTTCTAAAAAGAAATGTAAGTGAATCTTGAAGCGTAGCATCCTTGATCATCAGAGGCGTAGGGGTCAAAAAACAAACACATTCACCGCAAGGTGAAGTGTGCCCACTTAGTCCCCGAGCCTGGTAGTAGGTGACGTAGGCACGTGGTGCCAGGGTCTAAAAAGAATTCCCAGTTAAGTTGAGAACCCAATCGTCGTATAGGCGATACGAGATGCACCGGCAGGTGCATCGTACCGATGTAGTCCCTGGGCTTGCTGGAAGGCGAAGTATGAGCCTTGTAGCAAGGTCTAAATAAATGTCTGTCAACTATATGTGAGTACAAATCACATGTAGCCGAGAAGAACGATCTCCGAGCAGTGGTCGAGACAGTTCCCGAGCACGATAGTAATCCTTATAATCAGTCAAAGCATAGGGGTCGATTAAATAAACACATTCACCGCAAGGTGAAGTGTGACCACTTAGTCCCTGAGCCTGGTAGTAGGTGACGTAGGCACGTGGTGCCAGGGTCTAAAAAGAGTTTCCACTGGAGTTAAGAATACAATCGTCGTACAGGCGATACGAGATGCACCGGCAGGTGCATTGTTCCGATGTAGTCCCCGAGCTTGCTGGAAGGCGAAGTATGAGCCTTGTAGCAAGGTCTAAATAAATGTCTCTCAACTGTATGTGAGTACAAATCACATGTAGCCGAGGAGAACGATCTCCGAGCAGTGGTCGGGACAGTCCCCGAGCACATTAGTGGTCGGAGCAGTCCCCGAGCACTGCAGTGATCTGGGCAGTCCCCGAGCACGGCAGTGGTCTGGGCAGTCCCCGAGCACGGCAGTGGTCTGGGCAGTCCCCGAGCACGGCACTGATCGGAGCAGTCCCCGAGCATGGTAGTGGTCGGAGCAGTCTCCGAGCATGGTAGTGGTCGGAGCAGTCCCCGAGCAGGGCAATGGTCTGGACCATCCTTTAGCACAAGACATGCAGCAAAGAAATGAACGCCGCTTGTACTATTATTTTGTGTATTTATTTATCTTCTTATTTTGTCAAGTTCAATCTGACACGTCTGGTCAAAAAAGCAGACGGGTATAGCACGTCATACTGTCTTCTTGCCCTTTCTAGCAAACAGTCGCTTGGCACCTGTAAGGAGGTGCGTCAGTGTGGGCCCTCTCACACTAGCAACGAAGAGGCGCATACACTGGTAATGAAGGGGCGTGTTTATTGGCGTAGATCTCAAGGTTGTGAAAACAACCGTCTGCGGCGCGTGCGCACGTCTCCCAAGAATCTCGGGCGGACGAAACGACGGAACTCTTGGTTATTTATAATATAGAACTGGTAAGTTACTTTTTACCGATCCCCTTTATCATTCGCCGCCGCAGCCTTCTTCTTCCTCTTGCCAAAACCTATACCTCCAAAATCATCACCAATCCCCCCTTTAGCAAGGACAGATTAATGGCGAAGAGAGATGCCCAGAAGATAGCCGGAGTCATGGCGAAGGAGTGGTGGAAGTCAAGGAGCAACGAGCAGACCATCGAAGACCTCGTCACCATGGGAGTGCTCCACAACAAGGCACTCGCGGGATGGCGCGTGATGGAAGGAGAAAGCTACCCCGATCCACAACCAGGTGAGATTGTGGTTTTCAAGGATTTCTTCAAGCGGGGTTTTGGGGTTCCAGTGCACCCTTTCCTTCAGGGGCTCTGTTTGTATTACGAGATTGGGATTTGCAATCTGCATCCCAACTCGATTCTTCTTGTCTCCACCTTCATCCATCTTTGAGAAGCATATGGTGGCTTCTAGCCCCATTTCGACCTCTTTCGCCATCTGTTCTGTCTGCGGAAGAAAGAGAGTGGCAGCTCGAAGATAGCCGGAGGCGTATACCTCAATCTGTGTGACGGGATGAAGGCCCAGTACCTGCACTGCCCTTGGAACACATCGCTGGACGACTAGTACAAGAAGTGGTTCTACATCCGTGAAGAGCCGAACACGATCACCCTGTGCGACGTGGGGTTCATTCTGGAGAAGAAGAACAGCTGGTCGGAGAAGCCCGAGCACTTGGAACAGATCGCAGAACTGGTTGGGATGATCCCGTGGGGGAAACTGGATGGTCCAAGCGTGGTCGGGAACTTCATCAGCCGAAGGATTCAGCCCTGCCAGAGGAGGGTACATCCTGGCTACGAATACCAGGGTAGCGCAGATCCAACGAGGACCAGGAAAGAGGTGCTTGACAAGATCAAAGTCAAAGCCAGGATTGGAGAGCTATTCAACTTAGCCGATCCAAATTATGTTAGATTGAGCGACATCGAGCACGCCTTCAAGCTGGCCCGACCTCCCCCAAAGGTAAATTACGCTGCCTTGTACCCGTAGAGTTATGGTGTAACAAAAACTTACTGTGTTGTTGCCTGTATATTTCTCAGATTAATGGTCGTGACAGAGCAGCAGTATTCGTGTCTCCACCCCCTGGTGTGGATTGGCCTCAAGCTGTCAGCCCAACCGCCCAGACCAGCGCCAGGATCGAAGACATCGACTGGGCTATACTTGGGGTTAGGGAGGAGGCAACAGCCAGGGCTGCTGGCAAGCGGCCGGCGGCCAGCAGGCATCGTCAGGCCATCTTCCCGCTGTCAGATGATGAAACAGAGGATGCAGACATCTTCCGACTCGTCCCTCGAAAGAGGAGAAGACAACTAGAGTCGACAGAGCAGGGTGGCTCCTCCGTGCTAGTGGAACTCGCATCACCGACCACTGCCATGCCGAGGACAAGCGGCAAAGGGGCCAAGCATCAAGCCCCGGCGCCGGTACTGGTCGTGGAAAGTGACCCGGTGGCACCCGCAGAGCACGTGGAGCAAGCACGGACGAAGAGACGCGCCTTCGCCACATCATTCCGTGCTTCCATGCTATAAGTATCTGTAACCTTGATGTAAGCTTTCAATTTATATTGAATACCTTCTGAACTTACCTCTGATATATTAGGTCGGCGTCCACCGAAAATCCTGACCAGCTAGCCGGGTGCGGCATGGCTTCGCCAGTAATGGCGGAGAGAACTGCCCAGTAGGCGGCTATGGAGGAACCTGTAGAAGAAAATCCACTGGAACCTCAGCAGACGAGCGGCCAGACGACAGTCCCCGAGCAGCTGGTCGAGAAGAGAGCCGAGCCAAGTACAAGTGCTCCGAGCACTAACCCTGCTGAGGGGGATACTTCGGCGCCAAGGGGACCAGACCAAGCCGAGGAGCAGCAGCCGGAGGTGGCATAGAGCACGCTTGCCGATGCTACGGCTCATGGGAAAGCCATAGTGGTCGCAGAGACTACAAACTCCAGACCAGCGCCGCTTCCTGAACAAGAGGCCGAAGAGGACGAAGTAGAAGAGGTCCTGGGCCGTCCCCAAGACAAACGACAACATGTATATGTATCGCGCTGGCGAAACGACCAGTGGGTTATGCATGAGGAAATCCCAGAGGTCGAAGAGACCCTAAAAGTTGAACGAGCGGCAAAACGTCTGGTGACGGAAGTCCAGGTATGTTTGGCTTGACCCATTGATCCTGCTATTCAGTCGAACTGTCTGACTTAGCTTGTTTATATGCAGGACTTGATGAAGACCGCAAAGTACCGAAAAAAGTGCTTCGACCAGATTGAGGGGATCACGGCAAGCAACAGAGAACTTGCGGCCGAGGTGGAACGCTTGCGCCACCAACTTGAAGCCGCCGACCAGGAGAGGATGGAACAAGAGGCACAAAACCAGAACCTGGTCGTCCAGCTCAGTAACAAAGAGCAGGAAAAAACAAGTAAGTTGTCATTTTATCACAGCAAGTGCATGACACGTGTTGTTGCATTGTTGGTAGTGACAACTGTAGTGCAGGCTTAGAAGCTGAAGTAGTCTGTCTCCAAGAGGAGAATAGCCGCGTGGCCGTAGAGTGTGGTCGCCTGAAGGAAGACAACAAGAAACTGGCGCACGACCAGTCGCAACTCCGGGACCACACTACCAAGATGAAGGAGGAACTGAAAAGTAAGTGTTCCAGACCACCTTGCTTATTCTGTTGCCCGCCTTATCTTGTCGTGGCGTGACATTTTAATGTCTTGTGCGGTTTGCAGTTTTGAAAGTAAATGCCAAGAAACATCTAGAAGCTGTGATGAAAGATCGTGACGGCTGGAAGGCGTGATGCCTAGAGATCACCAAGGATCAGGATACATGGAAGAACCGGTGCCAGGAGGTGGCAACTGGCATTTTGCCCATCCTCGACCTTATCGACCCAGCGCTTACAGAGGAAGGGCCAAGGACACCGCAGCTCGGACTGGTCGAGAGATGCCGGAAGGCATGGGGATGGTTCCAAGAGTTCGTGAAGGAGGCGGGTGAGTACACAGGTGCACATGTGCTAAGCATGGTGCGTGCCCACTACCCCCTGATCGATCTCAAGCGCCTGGTGGCTAGGTACCCGAAGGAGGTAGACCCAGACAAGGCTGAGGAGCTTCGGATGACCCAGCTGGACCTGTCGTCAAAGATAATTGGCGACATTAACCTGTGTAGAGGTGGGACAACACCTGTACAGGGTACACCATCGACAAGCCAGCTGGAAACGCCATCAGTTGCGAGCCAACCGATGAAACCTGCGGTCTCGACCAGCCAGGCATCGGCGGGGCCATCCCCTTCAGCTCGACCAGTACAAGAGTCCCCGAGACTCAAGCCGGATATCGAAAGCAGCGAGCAGCGGGTGCCGTGTGTCCCGACCAGCTAATAGAATAGGCTAGAGCTGTAGAAGAAGGACGTAGTTGTGTTATTGTAAACTTGGGCCTCTTCAGGCAAGCTTGTAATAACATAACTGTATATCATCATAAGCTTGTTTGTTTTGTATAAAACGTATTTAAGCTTGAAATTCCCTTTTGTGTATCTAAGTGAGAACATGTTAGCGTTCTGTTTAGTTGTACCAGTTTACTCGACACGTCATCCTGAAAAGTTTGTACGGCCCCGATTTGCCATGTGGTCGGAGTGTGAGGTGCGTGACCTATGCACATGTAGACGCAGACAAGTCAAACCAGGGGGGACCTGCCGATCACCCGTAGCATAGAGAGTGGATCTCGTGCATGCGTTGGGAGGAACCGGAGACAGGGCCTGCTCTGAAAACCCGATAAGGAATGGTGGTCGGCTTCGTCTGGCTAAGTTAAAACAACCGTAAAATTCGAAGTGACACATCAGAGTGGTCGGAGAAATCATAATAGCTTTATTGAATGAAATCGAAAGTACAAGAGGAGTACATATCTTAGTAGTTAAGCATAGAAACGCCTAAGCTTGTCGATGTGCCATGAATTGGGTACGTCCGTACCGTCTAGGTGAGCTAACCTGTAAGACGTTGGTCGTGTGACTTCCTTGATCATGAAGGGCCCCTCCCATGGGGTTGCGAGTTTATGGACACTAGCCTGGTTCGTCTTCCACTTCAGGACCAGGTCCCCGACCATGAAGAACCGCTCTTTAACGTTCTTGTTGTAGTACCTACGCAAAACAGCAAGGTATTTGGCTATACGTACGCAAGAATCAAGCCGCTTCTCTTCTGCACTATTCACTTCTAGCTCCCGCACTTCATTGACCCTGCCTTCATCGAAGTTCTCTACCCGTGCTGATCTGAAAGCTATATCTGCTGGGAGGACTGCCTCAGCACCGTAAACCATAAAGTATGGTGAGACGCCGGTGTTACGACTGGGCTGAGTTCTGAGGCCCCAGACCACGGCTGGTAACTCTTTGAGCCATCTTCCGGGAGCTTTGTCATTTTCTCTGTACATCCTTTTCTTCAATGCGTCCAAGATCATGCCATTTGCCCGCTCGACTTGTCCATTAGCTCTAGGGTGCGCCACCGAGACGTATTTTACTACTATGCGCCTTTCATCGCAGAAGTCCCAAAAAGTGTTCCCGATGAACTGAGTACCCAGATCAGTGATGATGCTGTTGGGTATGTCGAAACGGTGGATGACCTGGTCGAGGAACATGACAGCCTTTTCTGAAGATGCCTGTACCAGAGGCATGTATTCTATCCACTTAGAAAATTTGTCGATCAGCACAAAGACGCATGTAAATTTCCCAGGAGCCGGTTTGAAGGGCCCGATCATATCCAGTCCCCAGCATGCGAAGGGCCAAGAGGCTGGTATTGTCTGGATCTCATGTGCTGGTACGTGGATTCTCTTGGTGAAGAACTGACAACCCTCACAGTGGCGGACTAGCTTCTCTACATCGGCTACTGCTGACGGCCAATAGAACCCTACTCGGAAAGCCTTACCGACCAGCGTTCTTGAGGCCGCGTGGTTGCCGCAGGAGCCAGAGTGGATTTGGTCTAGGAGATGTTCGCCATCCTCCTGGGTTATACACTTCATCAAGATTTCCTCCTTTGCGTTCTTGTGCCATAACTTGCCATCGACGAGCAGGTACTGCTTACTGCGACGCATCAGGCTATCGTTTTCTGTCCGATCAGTGTAACCGCTACCATCTGTTAGGTACTTGATGAAAGGTATTCTCTAGTCGAGCTCATGAGTGGTCGGAGGTGGCTCGGTGGTGCTCGACGCCGGAACCGTAGCCACCAATTGCTGGTCTGGAGGCTTGTCGACCGTGGAATCTTCCTCTTCGATGGAAGGCGTGAGCAGGTCTTGGACGAATACGCCATGTGGGACTTTGGCTCGGGATGATCCTAACTTTGACAGCGCATCCGCTGCTTGATTCTTGTCCCGGACCACGTGTATGTACTCGATGCCATAGAACCTGCCTTCCAGCTTTCTGATCGATTTGCAGTATGCATCCATCTTTTCGCTGGTCGTGTCCCAGTCCTTGTTGAGTTGGTTGATGACCAGAGCCGAGTCTCCGTAGACATAGAGACGTTTAACGCCAAGCTCAACCGCAATGCGCAAACCATGTAGGCATGCTTCGTACTCGGCGGCATTATTAGATGCTGGGAAATAAATCCTAAGGACGTACCGGAGCTGCTCCATGGATGGTGACACGAAAAGGACTCCTGCTCCCGCACCGTCAATGTTGAGGGAGCCGTCGAAGTACATCATCCAATACTCATCGGATCCCGGAGAGGTAGGCGTGCTTAAGTCTGTCCACTCGACGATGAAATCGACGAGTGCCTGAGACTTGATTGTAGTACGGCTTGCAAATTCCAAGGAGAAGGGGCATAGCTCCATTGCCCATTTGACGATGCGCCCGTTCGCATCCTTGTTGCTAATGATGTCTCGCAGAGGGTACTCAGTCATGACCACCACACGATATCCGTCGAAGTAGTGTTTCAACTTTCGGGATGTTATCAGTATGGCGTAGATCAACTTCTGAATCTGTGGGTACCTGGTCTTGGACTCGTTGAGTACCTCACTGATGAAATAGATTGGTCGCTGTACCTTGTAGACGTGGCCGGGCTCATCGTGCTCGACCACCATGGCCGTGGAGACCACTCGATTAGTAGCCGCAATGTAAAGCAGGAGTGTTTCGTCTTCTCTGGGAGCAGTGAGGACCGGAGGTGACGTAAGATATTGTTTCAGCTGCGTGAAGGCAGCGTCTGCTTCCTCCGACCACTCAAACTTTTCGGATGCTTTGAGCAGTTTAAAGAACGGTAATCCTTTTTCGCCTAATCTTGATATGAAACGGCTGAGGGCGGCCATGCATCCGGTAAGCTTCTGAACATCCTTCACCTTTTTGGGCGGCTTCATGTCCAAGACAGCTTTGACTTTCTCCGGGTTAGGGCGTATGCCGTCGTGACTGACGACGTTGCCTAGTAGTATGCCAGAAGGAACACCAAAGATGCACTTTTTTGGGTTTAATTTCCACTGGAATGTGTTAAGGGCTGCAAAGGTGCGTTCCAGGTTGTCAACAAGGGTATGTGCTTCCTTGGTTTTGACAACTATATCGTCAACATAAGCCTCGACGAGGTCATCTTTTATCTCGTCTTTGAGGCAGGCTTGTATAGCGTGTTGGTAGGTAGCCCCAGCGTTCTTGAGCCCGAACGACATGGTCATATAGCAGTAGGCGCCGAAAGGCGTGATAAAAGATGTCTTGATCTGGTCGTCCTTTTTGAGAGCGATCTGGTGATAACCAGAGTAGCAATCGAGAAAGGAAAGCAGCTCGCAACCGGCGGTTGAATCTATGACCTCGTCTATGCGAGGTAAGCCGAAGGGGTCTTTAGGGCAGTGTTTGTTGAGATTAGTGTAATCAACGCACATTCTCCATTCATTATTCTTTTTGCGTACAAGAACCGGGTTGGCTAACCACTCCGGATGATACACTTCTTTGATAAATCCGGCTGCCAAAAGCCGCGTAACTTCTACCCTAATCGCCTCCTTTTTGTCACGAGCAAATCGTCGTAGCTTCTGCTTGATAGGTTTGGCCTTGCTGCTGACATTCAAGGAGTGCTCGATCAAGTTCCGAGGTACACCGGGCATGTCAGCAGGTTTCCATGCGAACACATCCACGTTGCTCCTCAAGAACCTGACGAGCGCGTCTTCCTATTTGGGATCCAGGTTGGCCCCGATAAGGGCCGTTTTGCTAGGATCGCCGTTGACCAGCTGGATCACCTTGTGCTCCTTGGACTTGATGTTCTTGCGTGGAGCCTCAAGCTCTGGGATCTCCAAGTGGTTGTCCGAGGTCTTCTTGGCGTCGAGCATGGTCTCGGCCATGCGAATAGAGAGGTCGTGAGCCTCTGCTATTTTGAAACTGTCGTCCTCGCAGGTATAAGCTGCGTACACATTGCCTCAGAGGATTAGAACTCCTTTCTCGGTAGGCATCTTGAGCACCAGATACCTGTAATGAGGTATGGCCATGAACTTGGTGAGCGACGGTCGACCAAGAATAGCATGGTAGGTGCCGTCGAAGTCAGCGACCACGAAGTTGACGTAGTCAGTGCGGAAGTGGTCCGGAGTCCCAAATTGCACAGGTAACGTGATTTGCCCAAGAGGTGTAGAGCTCTGTCCGGGGAGAACATCCCAGAACTGTGCCTCGTATGGCTTGAGGTCCGCCTGGGCTATTTTTAGGGCGGGCAGACTGTTCTTGAATAGTATATCGATGGAGCTGCCGCCGTCGATCAGTACTCTATCGAACTGAACCTTGTTGATACAAGGATCGAGGACCAGGGGAAAACGTCCTGGCTCAGGTATTGCGGCCCATTGGTCCTTTCTGCTGAAGGAGATTTCGCGGTGAGACCACGGAGGGAGCCGCGGATCGGTGAGGAGGTTGTCGGTGTTGGCCACGTTCAAGCAAGCGCGGGCGAGCAGCTTGCGTTCTCGTTTGGTCTCGATGGACACTTTGCCTCCGATGATGGTGTGCACTTGATCGGTTGGCTTGACGTACTTGTGATGAGGATCTGTGTCTTCGTCGTCGTTATCCTCATTGCGCTGTTCCCATGCGTCGTTAGGCTTGTCGGACGCATCCGGAGCCTGTTGACGCGTGTAGATAGACTTGAGAACGCGGCAATTCTCCATGGTATGGTTTGACTTAGGATGGAGCTGGCAGGGCCCTTTCAATGCTTTGGCATAGTCATCTTCGTAGTTACGACGTCCGCCACCTTTTTTAACGGTGTTGACCTCGCCGTCATCTTCCCGAGCACGCTTGGCCCTGTAATCGTCGCGGCGGTTACGCCGCTGATTACGTTGGTCGCGGGAGTCGTTGCGCTGGTTGCGGCGGTCAAAATTGTCGTTCCGACCATGGTTGCCGCGGTAGTCGTCGCGGTGTGGGGGTGGTCAGAGCGTGGAACCCTTGCTGCTTCTTCGATAATTATCTTTTTAGCATCATCGGCGTCCGTATATTTCTTAGCGGTGGCCAGGAGCGCTGTGACCGATTCAGGTCTTTTGCAGAGGAGCTTGTCCCTCAGGGCGTCGTGGAAGCGGAGGCCAGTGATGAAAGCCTCGATTGCCTCGTTGTCGGAGATTGACGGGACCTTGATGCGCATCTCCAAGAAACGCCGGATGTACTCGCGCAGTGGCTCATCTTTTCGATCTCGAATCCGTTGCAGATCATATTTGTTGCCGGGTTGTTCGCAAGTAGCAATGAAGTTGTCGATGAAGGCTTGCTTGAGCTCTTGCCAAGAATCAAAGTAGTTTGCCGGCAAGCTGACCAGCCATTGGTGACCTGCATGGCCAACAGCGACTGTGAAGTAGTTAGACATGACGTGCTCGTCAGCCATGGCTGATCTACACGCAGTTTCATAGAGCATGACCCATAATTCGGGGTTTTCCTTGCCGTCGTACTTCTGAAGTTTCTTGAGCTTGAAGTTCTTGGGCCATATGACTTGGCGAAGGTGCGGAGTAAACTGCTTTAAAACTGGCGGACCGTGGGCAGTGTCATATTCCATACGGCGATAACTTTTGTGGGATGCACGATCGTTGGCTCTCTGGTTGATGCGATCGCGCAGATCGCGTTCCCCGAGGTAGCGGCGGAGATCGTTATTGCCATCATGGCGATCCCGGTTGCCATCTTGATTAACCCTGCGACCGTGGTGACCGCGGCGATTATCACGGTTATCACGGCGGTTGTCATCCCAAACGTCGCGGCGGTTGTCCTCCCGACGGCGGTTGTCGTCCCGACCACCATCATGACCACCGTTTCCACCTTGACGGTTGTCTGATGGGTCGTTGTTGCGGGAGCCACGTTTGTTGGGCGGCTGTGAGCGACTTGAGTATTGGCGGCTGTGGCTTGATTTGACTGAAACGGATGGAGCCCGGGCTTGATTCACCATCTCTGCGGTCTGAGCCATAGCAGCCGTCAGATAAGCTTGTATATCATCGCGAACTGCCTAGGTTTCCGGGGTGTTGGGTAGCCGTTGCATTGTCGCCATGGCAACGGCTACGTTGGCGCTTGGAGTCCTGAAGACCTATTTGTCCCCCACCCTGTCGAAAGCATTGTTGAGGTCGCGTGGCTGGACCCTTATGCGTCGTGCCTCCTTTTCTGCTTCAGCTTCGATTTGCCGGCGATTAAACCGGTCAATATTACGTGCCTCGCGTGCAATCCTTTCTTGTTCTGTTTCGCCAACTGCTGGCGGTTCATCATTGCTGACAACATTGATCAAATCCCCTCGCCTTGGTGGAAAAGACGGGAATTGTGGGAACCCCGGGGCGTGGTCTGGGATATCCAGATCGTATTCGATGCCTTCATCGTCGTGATGCTGGAGCTCGGTGTGGACGGAGGCATTAGATGCGATGCCAGACGAGGAGCTGGAGTCACCCTCTTGGACCGTGTGGACGGATCCTTCTTGATAATCCTCAATCCAGATCATGTTGACGAAGTTGCGTGGCTTCGGCCGAGGTCGATGTACAAGACATAGATCTGAGCAGCGCTGTATATTATACGCGTAGTTGGAGGCAGCGTTTCGTAGGCCGTAGGGCTGGGCCTGGTAGTTCTCCATCGAGGCTTCGCACTCAGAGAGCTAGAGTCCCGTCGCGGAGGTCGGCCGGCGACGAGCGGAGCGCCCTTCAGGAGTAGATATGACCACGAGATCTGTATCAAGTCGTGCAGGACGACTGGCCCGAGCGGGTCTGGTAGATCTGTTGTGGGGAGCGATTACCTGCTCATTAGGTCGACTTTGAATTGCACTTACCAGAGCTAGGGTTTCGGCGAGTTTGGTGCCGACCCGATCGGTGGAGTCGAGCAGGTCGGTGTTGTCGATCTGCTTCCCTTCGTAGCGGGGAAGCGGATGACGAGTGGTCGGCGTGGCTGAAGATGATGCAGGCGTGGTCAGAGCCAGATGTACCATGGTCAGAGCCCGATCCATCGTGGTCGGAGCCGTATCCACCGTGGTCGGAGCCGTATCCACCGTGGTCGGAGCCATAGCCGATGCAGGTGAAGCAGTGGTCGGCGCAGACTGAATCCACGCCTCCTCCGTGGTCATGGCGATGAAGTCGTCGGAGCCGGTGGTCCAGGTGATCTGGCCGACGGTGAACGTGAGGCCGTTCGGCGTAGCCATGGAGCCGGAGATGATGACCATCTTGTTTGCTTGGAGAGCAGTACGCACACCCCCTACCTGGCGTGCCACTGTCGATGAAATATGGTCGGCGGTCTACCTAGGGGTATGCCCAAGGTAGTAGATTGTCGGCAGACAGATGCGCAAGCCACAAACAAGACGGTGACGCAAGACAGACACGAGGTTTTATCTAGGTTCGGCCGCCAAGAAGGCGTAATACCTACGTCCTGCGTCTGATTGTATTGATGTATGTCAATAGAGATGTTTTTTAGAGGGGTCCCCTGCCCGCCTTATATAGTCCGGGGGCAGGGTTACAGATCTGGAAACTAATCCTAGTCAGTTACAATTGCCATAGGTGGCCGGATAAGGATTCCTATTCTAACCGACCAAGATCTTGCTTGATCGCCAAATCTGTCTTGACTCCTTGCGTGGGACTCCGAACAGGTTGGCCGGGCCGCGTGTCGTCTTTTGGTGGACCGGACCCACTGATCCGGGCTGGCCCAAGCTTAGCTGTAAGGGTATAGGGGTTAATACCCCCACAGGCCCATGTGGGACACAGCCCATGCCCCAAACTCCGACACCGGCACGTCCGGGTGTGCCACCTCCTGCGAGAAAGACGGCAAGATGATTAGAAATCAGGCAAAATTGAGCGTTAGAATAGATAAATGACATCGCGTACAAGTGCCCGCTTGAATGCGGGGAGGTTGCAGCTGCCTTGGTGGTGAGTTGGACCGGTCCTCAGTGCCCGCTTCCGCTTGCCTTGCTCGTGCTTTGCGATGTACGGCGGGTCAAGGTACCTGTCCACGATCCTCGACCATGCCGATCTATGCGACATGCACCATGAGGCCGGCACCTACACATCATCAAGTGTTTGACATATAAGAAGATCAGTTCTAGACCTACTAAATCTCAAAACGAGTTGGTGCAGTGGCGTCGCGACGCGGTGCAGGCAGACCCGCAACGCTGATGAAGACAATCGGGGTCACCGAGGTCCCTCCGCCGGGTCCTCCTCCTGCATAAAAAGGCAATACATTAGTGACAATTGAAAATTTCGGCAGAACCTCCCCTGCACGGGGAGGTTTCAAAAACCTGCAAAAAAGATCGGCACGAAGGCCAACATCCACAAACAACGGCTCGATGGCCGAAAACAACATACAACAACTATTACTACTAACAAGGGCTCGATGGCCGACATCCATTGCACGATTTGAATAGAAAGGGAAGGGCGAACCTAGTGTGCTCGTCGACAGTGGGCGGAGTTGGGAGCGGGGCGCCGAGGGCACGGCACCACCGCTAACGAGGCGTGGACAGCGGCCAGCGCTCCTCCTCCCTTCTTCCTCCTCCCTTCTCCTCTCCACCTCCCTTCTCCTTCTTCCTCCTCCCTTCTCCTCTCCTCCCTCCCTTCTTCCTTCTTCCTTCTTCCTCCTCCCTTCTCCCTTCTTCCTCCTCTTCTCTTCCTCCTCTTCTCCCCTTCCCTTCTCTCCCTCCTCCCCTGCTCCTCCTACCTCCCCTGCTCCTATGGGCGGTGCGGCCAGGGAAGGGACGGCCGAGACACGGCCGCCGCTGCCGGAAATGGCCGGCCGGCACCAGCCAGCCACCTCTGGGCGGCCAAGGCGAGGGGGGCTGGGCCGCAGGGAGCTGTCGAGGAGGGGCGTGGCCGGTGGCTGGGGGCGGGGCGCGGCCAGCGATGGGGGTTTGCGCGGCGGGCGCTGTCGGCGATGAGTGCGGTCGCTGGCGGAGGATATTTAGGGTATGTTTAGGCCGTATCTAGGAACTCACATGAAATCTCGAGCATCTCGTTGACGTAACATGTCGAGGTACTTGCCGGAAATGTGATTTTAAATTATATAAAATGCAAACGAAGTCCGAAAATCACGAAACTTGTCGAGGCGTCGTGTTATCGTATGTGGAGGTTGTGGTAAAAAATGAGAAGGTTTCGAGCAAGTTGTGACGTCGGATGCCAAAAATCCAGACATCTTACGGCCTAAACATACCCTAAATATCATGAGTATCAAATTTTGGATGACCAAAGTCCATTATTCCATGTACCTGCAGTTCAAATTTGAAATATCCCGAAAAATTCGACGAAACAAAATAAACTAATGAAATATATCAAAAAAGTCAAAATTGCCCCAAATTTTAAAATAGAGTTTGAAATACTGTCACAAGGCCCTAGAAAAAAATTTGGGCCCAAAATAAAAAAAAATATTTTGCCAAGTGCCGGCCCAGGAGGCACTCGGCCAAATATGATTTTCAAAAATAAAAAAAAAATTGCCGAGTGCCTCGCGCTGGCACTCGGCAAAATAAGTTTTAAAAAATTAAAAAAAAATTGCCGAGTGCCCAAGGCTTACACTCGGCAAAATATGTTTTTAAAAAAAAAAAAATTGCCGAGTGTCAGGGTCTGGCTCTCGGCAAAATAAGTTTTAAAAAATAAAAAAAATTGCCGAGTGCCTATCTCTGGCACTCGGCAAAATATTTAAAAAAAAAATTTGCCGAGTGCCATGGGCTGGCACTCGGCAAAATATGTTTTTTTTAAAAAAAAATTGCCGAGTGCCTGGGGCTGGCACTCGGCAAAATAAGTTTTTAAAAATAAAAAAAAATTTGCCGAGTGCCAGCCGTTAGGCACTCGGCAAAATCTGACGGCAGGTGGTCGCCGTCACGGGCCGGCCACCTTTTGTTGAGTGGGATCTGTGCCGAGTGCCGCGGCACTCGGCAAAGCCCAGTTTTGCCGAGAGCCAGGCTTTACCGAGTGCCTGGCACTCGGCAAAGCCACCTTTGCCGAGTGCTTTATTTTGCCGAGTGCGGCACTCGGCAAAATATTGCTTTGCCGAGTGCCCCGATAAAAAGCACTCGGCAAAGTCCAGTTTTCCAGTGGTGCCTCGTGTTGTAGTAGAAGGGCAAAGTGGATTGAAAAAATTGCCATTTTTTCAAATTTGTATTTTCAAATAAAATTATCCAAAATAGCTCAGTTAAAAGGTTTCTCCCCCGAACCCACTCTTCCAAAAGGAGTGGAATGGTTGAACCAGCTATAAAAACTTTACTGAAGGCTCGACAAACTACTCAATCGGTTAATTCCCTTTAGAAAGAAATCCTCACCGTCAACACCCCCCCCTCTAGGGGGACTTTATTTATTAAACTTCTTTCGTAAAACCTATACCACCCCCTAACCCCCCTCTCTAGGGGGAACTCGCTCCGAGAAACTTCCCTGAAAGAAAGGTTTTTCTAAGCAGCTAGAGTAGGTGCTTATCTGTCGCCAGAGAAGGAAAAGAGTGGTGCACCGGCCTGTCATATGCACTTGTCCACTACGTAGAAAATGATTTTTAGCAACGGTTCGATTTTTTTGTAGGGGCGGCTGGTGATGGAGCCGCCCCTATAGTGGCGTGCTCGGGTGCCCAGACACCAGCCGCCCCTACAAATGGAACAGCAGGGGCGGCTGGTGTTACGAGCCACCCCTATAAATGGGGTCTGATTTGTAGGGGTGGCTCAATCACCAGCCGCCCCTGAAAATGCTATTTGTAGGGGCGGCTGGTGATTGAGCCGCCCCTAAAAATGGCCCCGTATTTATAGCTCCGATTTGTAGGGGCGGCTCAATCACCAGCCGCCCCTACAAATGGCCCCCATATAAAACAGAAGCAGCACCTTCTTCCTCCTCGGGTCACTCACTCCAACCCGTGAAAGAAAGGTGGGGAGGCCTTGGGCACCTCCCAAAAATTGCTCTACTAAGGGGGGAAGGTTTTGGTCTCAAATCCTTTGGTGGAGAGGTTGTAAAAGGTAAGAAAATGCTATTCCACACTTTTTTTGAAGTTTTAATGGTTGGTTAGTGAGTAATTAGAGTTTTGTTTTTCTCTCTCTTCTATGGTGCTTGAGCTATTTATGAGCAAATTAGACCCAACTTTTAAATGTACTAGGGTAAATTAGGGAGGGGAACAAGATCATACCCTTATTTGGTCCATGTTTCTTGATTTTAGTGAACCATTAGTTACTTTTATGGATGTTTCATGTGCATGTGATCTAGATCTAGGGTTTGGTTTTTTTATTAATTTTGTTTTTGTAAATTTATGTTTGATAAAATTGGACTAGGGTTTGTATGAAAGATATTGGGTAAAGTATAATTATTGCTAATTGTTGTCTTTGAAATTGTTTATTGTAATCAATAAATATGTATTTTAATTATTTATGGATAAATGGGCCATTAATTAATTTTCCTCTACCATGGTGTGTTTGTATGCTTCATGTAATTATATTAGATTTATATTCATATATATCTGAGGTATATACAATTATTCTCAAATAATTATTACTTTGATTCATTTTTTTATATATCTGAATAAGTAGTCCTTTAATGTTTGTTTTGTTGTTGTTGTAAAAGATGGAGTACAGGAACTCTTGGATGTATGGTTCGTTAAGGTTCAAGGCACGTTTCCGTGAAGAGGTGGATAAATTTATTGAAGCCGCAACGAAGCATGCAACAACATTGAAAGAGAATAAGGATACAATTATTTGCCCCTGTAAAGATTGCAAGAACCGTATGGCATGGACATATGTGACTATCATCAGATCACATTTGATTATGCGAGGATTTGTTGAGGACTACACAGTGTGGATTCATCATGGTGAAATGGTTTTTGTTAACGACGAGGATGAGGAGGAATACGACGACGAAACCATAGAATCCATGTCCCAATATTCAGCAGAGCTTGATGCACGAATGGATTTCGAGTTTGGCAATGAACAAGGTGGTGATGCTGGTGGTTGGGATGGTAACGACGAATGTGGTGCCAATAATGATGGTGGAGCACGTGTCGGAGTTGAAGATGATTTAGATGACATGATTTGAACCCTTGGACCAGAGATTTTACTAAATAGCCCGAAAGGTCTAGAAAATTTGGAAAGAGTGACAAAAGCATCGAAGGAGAGTGTGTATGGTGTTGAAATGGGTTGTCCGACACATTGGACATTACTACGTTTCGTGCTTGAGCTGCTCATCCTGAAGGCTAAGTACGGCTGGTCAGACTGTAGTTTCAATGATCTATTGCATCTCCTGTCATGGGTGCTGCCACAACCAAACTCAGTTCCCGCCAACACATACCAAGCGAAGAAGGTCATAAGTCCATTGACAATGGGGGTTGAAAAAATACATGCATGCCCCAACCATTGTATACTTTTTCATGGCGAAACGTTCAAGTCATTGGATAAATGTCCCCGGTGTGGGGCCAGCCGGTACAAGAACAATGACCTTTACGGTGGGGACGAACCATCCATGGGGAAAAAGAGGAATAAGAAGGGTACAAAAAAGGTGGTACAAGAATCTCAGCCCCCAGAGTACACTCCATTAGGCAACGATGCAAAGCAGAGAAGAATTCCTGCCCTGGTAATGTGGTACCTGCCAGTGACCGACCGCTTGAGACGTATGTTCCTAAACCCTAAAGAAGCCGCACTCATGACATGGTGGGATGATGAGCGCAAGGTGGATGATGATAAGATTGCACACCCGGCTGATTGTAGTCAGTGGCAAAGGTTTGATGAGAAGCACAAAGAATTCAACGATGACCCAAGGAATGTACGGTTTGGCCTGAGCACCGATGGAATGAATCCCTTCAATGAGAGGATGAGCAACCACAGCACATGGCCAGTGATCTTGACCATGTACAATATCCCAACATGGTTGTGTCAGAAGAGAAAGTACCTTCTCCTCACTATTCTTATTTCTGGCCCTAAACAACCAGGCATTGATATAGACGTGTTCCTCGAGCCCTTGATGCAAGAAATGGAGAGGCTATGGAGGCATGGGGAGCAGATGTACGATGCATTCCAAAAGGAGGACTTCATATGTAGAGCAATAATATTTGTTACTACCAATGATTACCCCGTGCTGTTTGCTTTGTCTAGACAGATCAAAGGGAAGACGGGATGCTTGGTTTGCTTGGATGGTACTACATGGGTGTACCTGGATGCATCCAAGAAGATAGTTTACCTAAGGAACCGACGCTTCTTAAAGACAAGTCACAAGTACCGCAGCAAATTGTTCTTTAGATTTTATGACAACGCCCCAGAGATTGAACCCCCTCTGGAGAGACGTCATAACGGAGAACATGTGTACAGAATGGTGAAAAACATACGCGTCATCTATGGAAAGAAGAATCCGGATGGGACGAACAGAGATAGAAGCACACCTCCTGTCGAAGGCGTACCTTTCAACAAACAATCGATCTTCTTTCAGTATCTGCCTTATTGGCCAGACTTGGAGGTCTCCCATGCCATTGATGCTATGCACATGCAGAAGAATGTCTTTGAGAGTCTCATTGCTACCTTGATGGACACAGGCAAGTCAAAGGATGGTCTGAAAGCACGGAAAGACATGGTGCAGCTAAACGTGATGCCACAGCTTCACCCGGTACCTGAGGCTAATGGAAAATACACTCTGCCCGCGGCGTGCTTCAACCTAACACCAGACGAGAAGAGAGCTATATGCACTTTCCTGAGGGGGATCAAAGTCCCGACTGGGTTTTCAGCAAATGTGAAGAAGCTAGTGTCGATGAAGGACTTGTCAATAACACACTGCAAGGCTCACAATTGCCATGTGATGCTGACAGTGTTTCTACCTATTGCAATTAGGGCTATAAAGCCAGAGTTCTTGAAAATGGCCATCACCCGCATGTGCTACTTCTTTTCGAAGATCTCACAGAAGACGATTGGCAAGGAAGAGCTGAGTGACCTACATGAATTTGTGGTGGAGACACAAAACCAACTGGAGATGTGTTTACCTCCTGCTTTTTTTGATATAATGCCACATCTCATGATTCACATGGTTCATCAGATACAGGCGCTTGGCCCTTGCTACTTGCATGAAATGTGGTCCTATGAGCGGTTCATGTCGGTTTTAAGTCGATACGTGCATAATCGAGCATACCCAGAGGGCTCCATGATAGAGGGTTACAGTACTGAAGAAGTCATCGAGTGCTGTCAAGAGTACCTAAAAGTACAGAAAGGGATTGGTAAACCCGATTCTCGTCACAAGGGTAGGCTGGCTGGGAAGGGCACTAGTGGTAGAAAAGTGTTCATTGACCATGATTACAAAGAGGTGAGTCAGGCGCATTACAGTGTCTTGCAGAGTACACAACTGATGCAACCGTATATTGATGAACACTTGGCTATCATTATGGCGGAGAGAAATGGCCGTTCGGATGATTGGGTCATGAAACAGCACAAGCAACGGCTAACTACATGGTTGAAGGACCCAAAACATACCGCCTGAAGAAACCATAGACTCTATTACCATCAGTAGGTTGGCGGAGGGGCCATCGAGACAAGTGACATCTTGGAATGCTTATGACATCAATGGGTACACGTACTATACCCACGCAAAGGATAGTAAATATGTGAACCAAAACAACGGCGTTCGAATAGAGGCTCTCGATGGATTAGGGTGAAAGATCCAATACTTTGGCATCATTGAAGAGATATGGGAACTTGACTATGGAAGGGATATAACGGTGGCCCTGTTTCGATGCCGCTGGATCAAACAACACCAACTGAACGAGATCGGATTGAGAGTCCTGGACCTCGAGAATCTAGGCTACCAAGATGACCCTTGGGTGCTCGCTTCACGTGTCGCACAAGTTTTCTATATGTCTGACCCACAAAGTAACCTCCCCCCGAAGAAGAAGACAAAGCACTTGGTTGCCTCCGGGAAACAACACATTATTGGAGTTGATGGCGTGGATGATGTTGAAGCTTACAATAAGTACGATGAGATGCCGCTATTCACAGACTTTCCTAAGAAGATCAGTGTTGTGGAAAAAAACCTCCCCAAAGACATAATGCCATGGGAATGAAAAGGTGTCAAAGGGAAAGTCGTTACAGCGGGCTAGCTAGTTGTTGAACGTGGAGTGTTTGTGTAAGTGTGTGTTTATAAGACTTCATTTATGCATGCGTGTGAGACTATATATTTATGTACGTGTGTAAGACTACATATTTTTGTATGTGTATGAGACTACATTTTATGCATGTGTGTGAGACTACCCTTTGCAACATCCAGATGACTCTATTTGAACATCCACTTTATTACTACAAAATTTCATTTGTCAAAGTTTGAGCACTTCAAATTTTCAAATTTAAAAAATGGCAAGTTCAAACGAGATTTTCAACCACTAAATGTTTTTGAGCTGAAAAAGTGATGAATACCAAAGTTGTATAACTCATCAAGATCTATAACTTTTATTTTGATCATTTCTTTATCTGACAAAGTGATAGTAAACATTGTTCACAAATCAACATGTTTCTCGTATAGTTCATGAAACTATGAGTCATGTGAATTTATGAACAATGTTTACTAATACTTTGTCACATGAAGAAGTGACCAAAATAAAAGTTGTAGATAGTGAGGAGTTCAACAACTTTTATGTTCACGACTTTTATTGTTGAAATCATTTAAGGTTTCAAAATCTTGTTTGAAGTTGCCATTTAGTGAAATTCAAAATTTGAACTGTTCAAATTTTGTCAAATGAAAATATGATCAAAATAAAAGTTGTACATATTAATGAGTTATACAACTTTGGTATTCATGAGTTTTTCATGTGAAATCATTTACTCTTTCAAAATATTGTTTCAAGTTGAAATTATTTGAATTTCAAAATTTGAATCGTTCAAACAAAGTCACATGACAAGATGACCAAAATAAAAGTTGTACATGTTGATGAGTTATACAACTTTTATGTTTACAACATTTTCATTTTATTTCATTTAACGTCATAAAATTGTATTCGAAGTTTTAAAATTCAAATTTTTAATTTTTGTTTTTTTTTGTTTTCTATATTGTTTTGACTACAATTGTTTATATATATATTTCTTCATATATAGAATAATACAAAATATTATATTTGTGTATATACATAATTTTTTTTATATTACTTTGTGTTTTTATGATATAAAAAATATAGAATTTATAATTTGAAAAAATATAAAATATTTGTAGGGGCGGTTGGATCAGGAACCGCCCCTAAAAATTCATTTGTAGGGGCGGCTGGATTAGGAACCGCCCCTACAAATGGTACCTAGTATAAATAGGAGGAAGCGCACGGGAGTCATCGTCTAGGCGCTGTCTTCTTCCTCCGACGCCGTCAGGCTACCTAGGGTTTCCGCCGCCGGTCCCGTGCCCGCCCACACCCGCACCCGGTCCCCGGCGCCCGCCCCCGCGCGCCGACCCCCGGCGTCCCGCGCCCGGCCCCCGGCGCCCTCCCCCGCGCGCCGACACCCGCACCCGGTCCCCGGCGCCCGCCCCCGTGCGCCGACCCCCGGCGTCCCGCGCCCGGCCCCCGGCGCCCTCCCCCGCGCGCCGACCCCCGGCGTCCCGCGCCCGGCCCTCGGCTCAGATTTGTTCCGTCCCTTGAACCTTCTTCTTGTCTTCAGTTCCTTTCATAGTGATGCTTTGATCTCTACGTGAGCTCTCCACGAGACACCGTGAGCTTCTAGACCCCTCAAGTGGTTTCGATGGTTAATGAA
The DNA here is from genome assembly GCF_019320115.1 of Miscanthus floridulus. NCBI lineage: Eukaryota > Viridiplantae > Streptophyta > Magnoliopsida > Poales > Poaceae > Miscanthus > Miscanthus floridulus. Next base: position 110,782,207 of record NC_089597.1, on the reverse strand, counting down.
AATTTTGTTTTTCAAGAGCTACTGGGTATTTGGATACAACAAACATTGATTTTGTCAAAGTTGTTGTCTTCTTAGAGTTTTAGAGACTATGACTTTTTTTTTGTAAACCATGATTTTTATATGTATTTGGCTTAATAAAACCAGTTCATGATACCACAAATAATTTTCTAAACAGCCCCTAAGCTAAGTAGTATCCCAAGTGCCGGTACCAAGTAGTGAAACAAGGTACCAGCTGTGAACACAAAATTAGAACAATTGAACCACCATGACGTTTTGTGAAGCAAAAAAAAAGTAAAGCAAAGTAGTAGTGCCAATAATACCAACTGGTACCTTGCTTTATTTGTGTTTATATTATAAAACAGACTCACGTAAGCCACGTATCGGAACTAACTGCCATTTTGCACAAGTGATGCTGACTTATACCAGTTCAATCCCTTCCTTCTCCTTAATAATTTCAAGGTTGCATCACGAATTGACGCTTGGCTTGGGCGATCATTGCGAGATCTGACTCCATTGGATCCCAAGTACCATCGCACGTGCCTCGCTGCTGCAACAACCTTTCCAATTCCTTGCAAATCCATGCTTCATTCATCTCACTGCTTGATCACGATTTCACTGTCGGTTACAAAAGTTGTTGGGTCCTACTACTCATTATTTTGAACAACTTGCTGATCATGGAGTTTATGCACGAACTGCGCTGCTGTGTTGTGTCCTGAGGGCTTGTACAATGGTATGCTCCTCTTTTTCATGTTTCCTGTACAGTCTAGCTTTCCTTTGCATTTACAAGATTGGGCCTTCCACCTGCTCCATTTTGCTTCTACTCTTCACAACGGTATCCATGCCTGTAGGTACATTTACAGACTAAACTACATTTCTGAAAATAAGGGGTCTTTTTCTATGTACCTCTTCTTTTACATGTCCAGACAAGGGCTGTGAATGTGAGTAGCAGCACAAAAGCTATAACCGGGAGTAAAATCTTTGTTAAATTGCTCTTCTTCTGTACTGTACATGGAAATATATCTATCAGAATTTACATCATCAAGCTCCTGAGCACTAGTACCTGTTTGTTGACAATGGCTAGATTGGAAGGCAACACGCTTATGACTAGATTGGGTAATTACTGTACTGTGCATTGCTACACTATCCCATTTAACTAAATTATATATCATTCGGTTCTATTGTTACACTACAATTAAATTATTTATTTGAATATAAATTTTTGGAGAGCATGTCAATGTCCAAAATAACATTAGTCTTGTGTCATGTAGCTGCCTGTTATGTAGTAACATGCCAAATACTCCAGGCTCCTGAGCACTAGTACCTGTTTGTCAGAAGTCATTACATGCTTAGTCATTTTGATACTAATACAATCATTTTGCTCAAGTATGTAGTAGCTTATCGAGTTGTTATACTCCGGTCTTTGTTTTGTGAATTTTACAGCTTGGTATTGGGTTAACAATCTACCAGCTTACTGTTGTATGGTAGAAGTAGAAGATCTCTCTCTTTTTCTCCATAGGTCACACTAGATGCCTCCTTGTGATGGCATTTAGCAAATTTTCCAACCATTTTGCTTGCCTATTGGCCTCCAGCATGGCTTCTATCGGCTACTAACACTTGTCGGCTTCCTACAGGCCGATTTGTTTTTGCTTCCTACAGGCTTACCGATAGTACTTGCCTATCGGCTTCCTGCATGTCTCATATCGGCTACTGTATGGCTGACATGATCCTATCGTCTCCACTCTGTTTCTTATCCTCTCCTCTATGTTTGGCAGCAGCTGCTGCTCTATTTGTTTTGTCAAGCTCGTGCTGCTCTATTTGTTTTGGCAAGCAGCTGCTGCTTTTTTTGGCCTCCTCTCCTCTTCTCTCCTCTCCTCTCCTTTTTGCCTATGATGAAATTGTCATCTCCATATATTATCTGAAATGAGCTGATGATCAAATTCTTGTGAGGAACTAGGCATCATCTACCTTACCTTCATGCACTTATTTGTTATGATGCCTTGATGCTCCAAGATCATGATCAAATGATTATTGACATATTTCTAAGGCCTCTTACTCATACTCCTCCTACTTCTACTACTACTACTAGTACTACTACTTCTACTACTACTACTACTTCTACTACTACTGCTGCTCCTACTACTACTTCTACTACTGTCCTACTACTACTAATTTCTGCCTTTTGCTTATAGCAGTAAGTGATTTCCTATGTTTTCACATTGGCCGGTTTCTACTATTAACTATATTTGTGATATTTTCTTGGACTACTCCTCCTCTTCCTACCACTACTCCTACTACTCCTCCTACTACTACTACTACTCTGTTTTTTTGCTTATATAATGCTAGTGTGTAGTGGCTGTTGCTGCTACTACTCCTCCTCCTCCTACCACTACTCCTACTAGTACTCCTCCTGCTCCTACTACTACTCCTTCTCTGTTTTTTTGCTTATATACTGCTGGTGTGTAGTGGCTGCTGCTGTTGCTGCTACTACTACTACTCCTACCACTACTCCTACTACTCCTCCTCCTCCTACTACTCCTCCTCTTACTACTCCTACTACTCCTCCTCTTACTACTCCTATTACTCCTCCTCCCTGTACTTGCTACTCCTACTGCTGCTCTTCTTTCAGTGATGCTCCTACTACTACTCCTAAGTGGCTGCTGCTCTTACTCTACTCTACTACTTTCTACTTACTACTACTACTTGCTACTCCTAAGTGGCTGCTGCTCTTACTCTACTACTACCACTCCTTCTCTATTTTTTTTGCTTATATACTGCTGGTGTGTAGTGGCTGCTGCTGCTGCTACTACTACTACTACTACTCCTACCACTACTCCTACTACTACTACTCCTCCTCCTCCTACTCCTCTTACTACTCCTACTACTCCTCCTCTTACTACTCCTACTACTCCTCTTACTACTTGCTACTCATAAGTGGCTGCTGCTCTTACTCTACTACTTCCACTCTACTGCTACACTTACTCTACTCTACTACTTTCTACTTACTACTACTACTTGCTACTTCTAGCTACTAACTGTTGGCTGCTGTTGCATTTTTTGCCAAATCTCCTAGGACTCGCCCAGGACTTGTTGTCCTGTCTTTTGCCATCAGCTGCTGCTCTATGTTTGCTAAGCAGCTGTTGATTTTTTTTGCCAAATCTCCCCTCTCCTCTCCTCTTCTTTGTTTTGCCGATGATGAAATTGTCCAAGTCCATACATTATATGGAATATGAGCTGATGATCAAGAACTTGTGAGGAACTTGGCATCATTAGCAGCCGCCCCTACATTACCTTCTCCTCTCTTCTCTGTTATGATGCCTTGATGCTCCAAGTTCAAGATCAGATGATGATTGACATGTTTCTGAGGCCTCTACCACTGCTACTTCTCGTTTTTTATATTGTTGTTTTATAGGACTACTTTAGTTTATAGACCTTTTTTATTTCTTATACCTTCTCGCGTACCTAAAGCACACTTTCTTGCATCTTTTAGAACAAAGCGCGAAATAATGTCGCGGACAACAGACAGTGCAGCTCGATGCCCCGAGCATGATGAGCAGCCAACCCTTAAGGAGCAAGCACTAGAGGACCAGCTTACTCAGGAACAGTTCGATAACGAGGTAGAAAAGGATCTAGAAGTTATGCTTACTCAGGAGGAGTGTGACGAGGAGGAAGGCCCCGAAGGAGAGGCTGCTGAAGGCGAAGAAGAAGAGGATGATGAGTCAGAAGAGGGATATGAAAGTCCCGAGGATCCTTTCCCACCTGAAGCAAGAAGGAGGCCAACGGAGGAAGATTTGGACAAGGATTTTGACCCGAACGAGGAGGTAGGGAAGAAGCCTTAGCTTGTAAATTTTGCTAAAGCTTTGGCTGTGTTACCTCTGCTAACACTTTGACCTGTCCTATATACAGGTCCCTCCTGAAACTCAGAAAAGACGACGTCGATGTCCGCGACATCTCGCTGGACAAGACGGAGTAGAGGAAAGGAGAGCAGAGGCAACAACCACAGAGACCGATCACGATGCCTCTGCTCCACAAACTCAAGACACAACCATGACTACCAAGCCTAAGAGGAAATGAGGGGATAGAAAAGGAAATCTATATCCAGATAAGGCTTGCTATGTGATAACGGAGGTTGGGCCAGCAGGGGAGATCCTTGAGCCGAAGGAATTAAGAGGACGATTCTGTAATGCGATCGGGGCCCTAGTAAGAGATAAATTAAACCCAGCAATCCCTAACTGGAAAGAGGTACCAGAGAACATAAAGAATGCACTATGGGATAGGCATCTGAAGGTCAATTTTAGATTTCTGGAGGGTAAGCACGAATTGGTAAAAAAATGCTATCAGGATGATGGGAGAGTCATTTCGACGTTGGAGGTCGGAGCTCAACACGAAGTATATCCAAAAGGGGTTAACTCCCTTCAACGAGTTCGGCAAAATAACGCCTAGTCAATGGGAGGAGCTCGTGGCTCAGAAAACTTCAGCGGAGGCATTGGAGCTCAGTGCCCGTAACACCGAGCTGGCGAAGAGGAACAAACACCACCATCATCTAGGCCCCGGTGGCTACTATGCCAAGGAAGAGCAGTTTAGGAAGATGGATGAAGAGGCCGCAGCTGCTGGGAATATCAATGTGACGAACTTGAAGGTACGCTCAAGGAACTGGATATATGCGAGGAGTACAGAACCATCCGGCAGTAATCTTAAGTTTGATAAGCCGGAGACCCAAGAGGCGGTATCAAGGATACTGAAATATGCTAAAGACAAAGAGACGGGCTCATTCAATCCTTCCAGAGAGAGGGACGAGCTTAGCCTTGGCTTGGGAAACAAGGAGCACACATGCCGCACCAGGGGGCTAGGGAAAAGGATGACCTGGAAGCAAGGATTCGAAGATGACAGGCACATGTACAAGAAATATGGCCGAGACCGGGAGACTAGTCTTGAGCTCCAAGTGAAGGCTCTAGTTGCGAAGGCGCTGGAGGAGCAAGGAATGTCTACGGAGCCACGTATATTAGTGACGCCGCCGGGAGAACTGGCATTAGTTGGCAGCCCTCCGAAAGTTCCTAGCAGCCAAGGTTCCACTACAGCCACAACCCCAGTCGATCTCATACGGGAACCTACTAGTTGCACCTTGGTGTTTCTCAGCGGCCGGCAGAACACTGTGATGGAGGTGGCAATGGGTGTGGCACATCCTCCCGGTGGCTTACACCACAATAATAAGATACCACCGGACTACACTAGGGTCGAGGTGCATACAGTGAAGCCCGAGTTCATGCAGTGGAGGATAGACTACGCAACTCCCGAGGGGCTGGTGTTACTCGGAGATGTTATGGGGCAGTTCATCCTCTGGCACAAACGGGACATTATATTGACTGCTTCTTCATCGCCTCCCCCTCTCCCAAATTTGGAGCGAGTTGTTGAGGCCGGGGAGATATTTTCACCATCTCATGACCCCACATTCCTGAGATGCCACATTCTTCCCCGCCTCCTATCGAGCATGTGCCTGATGAGATGCCACAACCTTCTCCAGCTCGTACCGGGCAAGTGCATCATGAGATGCCACAGTCTTCTCAACAAGCACAACCGATACATGAACAACGAGTGCCTCCTGAAGAAGGTGATGCACAAGAAGATGAGGACGTGCCTGAATGGGAACTCCGAAAGAAGATTCCAATCAACATAAGGCCAGTTTATGTTCTGATCAAAGACGTCTCGTCGGTGTCCAAGTGGTATTCCCATGATCAGTTCAAGCCTGAAAACCAAGTTAAAAAAGTCCCATCACGGGGTTCTGAGGAGGCCGTCAGTAGCAAACTCCACCAAATTGCAAAGCAGTATCCAAATGTTGATGCCATCGAATGGTCAAAGGATTGCCCGAAAAAAATATGAAAGAGGCAAGCCCTTCCTACCAAACCGGGACATCCAGCGCCTACCACTTGGAATGAGAAGGTTCCATGATTGGTACTTGCGTGTTCTCCCAACGAGCATAGATATCATACAAGCATGCTTTTCCACCGGCACATTTGGAAGCCCAGCCGGAAAAATTGTCTTTGACTTCAATGACATGCACACATGCTTTCAGCTAGGAGAAATGGAGATGAATCTAATTCGCACGTGGTGCCTGTAAGTCCTTGTCCTCCCGATATGATATGAATGTAATCTTTGAATTTTGTTGTAACTAACCCACGCCGTGATTTGTAGAATGCAAGTGCACATTGTCAAACAAATGCCAAGTGTGAAAGCCGGGTATGTAGACCCTCAAGCTATAGCCCAAACAAATTTTAATTACCCTAAATGATGGACACTGGATGCCAAAGAGCTAGCAGCTGCAAAGACTCTTCGGGAGAAAGAGCGCATCCGTAGTGCGAAGCTAAGGGAAGAGTCCCTTAAGGTTGCGGCATACATTGCCTTGGCTTTCAAAAATCTCCAACACCACTCTACTATATGGCTACCATACAACTTCGAGTAAGCTCAACTCTATACTTAAAGCTTTGTTCGATATATTTCATTCGATGCAAAAGGGCTTATCTAGTTCTATGATTAAATCCATGCAGCAACCACTGGATTTGTATAGCCGTCGATGTCGGGAGGAGCATGGCATGGGTCTTTGATTCATTAGATAAGGACACGGTGACATACAAAGACTTCATATCGATTCTCAAGACGTATACATATCGACAATCCTCATTAGCTTATATGTTTGTATACATACTTGTAACGTTCACTTTTGGATACTAACAAGTTGTATTTGCTAAAATAATTCGAACAGGGCATTTATGTTCTATGTCACTAATCATCATGGAAGGCATGATCCAGCAAGGAAGGAAAAGCTGGCTATAAAAACACTATGTGCGGTAAGTGTAACTTACTTCTTCAGTACTCCGTTACATGGCTGTCAAAAGCATTACTTAACATTTTCATATGCAAAACACACAGTGCCCCAAGCAGAAGCCTGGGAGTGTACATTGTGGATACTATATATGTTCTATGATGGGTAACACCGGTGCCTACAGGAGACACCCCTTAAGGGTAAGTTTGAACCTCTTCACCCGTAGTATAAAAACTTCGTAAATGGTATGAAATACTAAACCAAAACTTGTTTTCTTGTAGTGGAGAGAAGAGAAAGGAATGAAAAGAGACCCATACAAGGATGACCAACTCTTAGAGCTCGTCGGCGACCTTTGCAACTTCATATTGGACCAGATTGTACACGTCAGAGGCGCCTACCATGACCGAGAGTCTGAGTTAGGTACAAATCCTCAGTACCAACACCTTCGTGAGACTGAAAGACTAGCTCTAGGACGTTGATAACAATGTGTATGGAATTTGTATATTTAATGATGGATTGTATATATTCATGTGAATTGGACTTGTAATTGTAGTTTATAGAATACTCTTATGCATGTAGTCGCGGTCGCGGGGTGTTCGGCAACGCGAACGCTGGTCACGGGGCGTTCGGCAACGCGAACGCGGTTCGGAACGCTGGTCGCGGGGCGTTCGGCAACGCGAACGCGGTTCGAAACGTTGGTTGTGGGACGTTCGGCAAAGCGATTTTGAATTGAAAATTTGATTTTTTTTTTTGCGGGAAAACGTACTGTAGGGGCGGTTCTAGATTGAACCGCCCCTACAAATACCTGTTTGTAGGGGCAGCTGGTACTACAGCCGCCCCTACAAATCGATTTGTAGGGGCGGCTGGTAATAAGAGTCGCCCTTACAAATAGATTTGTAGGGGCGGCTGGAAATACCAGCCGCCCCTACAAATCAATTTGTAGGGGCAGCCTGGGAACCGCCCCTACAAATGCATGATTTGTAGAGATCCTTGCGTAGGGGCGGCTGGGCAAACCGCCCCTACAAATGGTCTACAACCGCCCCTAGAAATGCTTTTTGACGTAGTAGTCGATCCATGTTAGCGCACAGTCAACAAGTACCATTGTATTGTTAGTGCACGTTTGGACTTGGATAACAACTAGAGCCAAATTTAGATATATGAAAATGACATTTTCTAAGTTACATGACATAGATGACACTCCGAGCCAAATTTAAAGACCCCAAAATGACATTTTCTGAGTTTGGAGATCCTGATGACACAGCCTTGCCAACTTTTCAGTGTACATAGATAAGTATATATATATAGTATGGTATGTAGAGAGCATGCATGCAGCGCACACTACGGCACACGGCATTGTTTTACCTGTATGTTTTAGATCAAAACCGTACCCCCACGACACACGAGGATACCAGATCGAGCTTATAAAACAAAGTTTATCCTGCCTTATAATCCACAGATTAAGCAACCAGTTTACAATCCTCCCTCTAATACTTCAAAGAATTAACAGAAAGCGGCGTCATCAGTTCAACACGCTGACAACCGGTGCGTCATGCCTGGTCTCCACCATCATCGTCAACGTTCGTCTTTGATCCTCGCCCTTGAGACGGGATGCAACATTATATGCATATACGAATTAAATCAAACAGTGTACATGCAACAATCCTTGTTTCTCTAAACTCTGACGCAAGCATCCGCGCACAAACAGGAACAGCACCTGTATCTTGGTACATTTTGCTATGCACGACGCGTGTATGATGTACACTCGATGCTACCATCTCCGTGTATCTCGAATAATGCATGCATGCCACGCTGCATGCGCTGCTGAGTGCTGACCTGCATGCATGCAGGCAGGCATTCGAAATCTGGAGATACAGCAACGTTACGTACGTACGTGCCCCCAGGCACACGTATGGCCGTACAACAGTGTGTCCCCGGCTCCCCCAGCAGGATTTCAGGAGCCGCCTACGTCCATGCGCATGCATGCATGCGTACGTGGTGCCGCTAATGGCCTAAGGGCATGTACACCCACAGATAGCATGCTGTTTGTACAATGATGTCACAACATATATAGACAGCTAAACAGACAGTACATCGTTGTCTGTTTAGCTGTCTATGATTCTTTAATGTCTGCGTCTAGCCATGACCAAGTGTAAATATGATTCATGTATACCATTGTGTTGCTCGTTGATAAAAAAAGATGAGAAATAAGTAAGGTGATCATGGTTGCAATATTTTTTAAAACCATGAATATAAATGATATATTAATATATTTATATACTTAATAAACAACTTATACAATAGGTTATTTTATTTAGGTGTCTACCGGATATTATTGTGTTGCTCCTTGATACAAAATAAATCACGCAACAATAAGATAAACATATAAACATAATACAATATTTTAGAATCATCAAAATAAATAATATAGCAATATATTTATATATAATATAAACTAAGCAAAAAATAAAGTTTGAGAGATTCTATTTTATATTTAGTGATATGGATAAAAAGTTTGTTGATCAAGTACAAACAAGAGTATTTATTTTTATTTGAGGGTCCACAAGCATTTCAATTTGACGATGATTTGATTGATGGGATGGCACTGCAACCAGAAGGTGTGCAACCGAAGATTATCAGCTTGCCATGGGTAGATTTTAGCTTGTCATGGCTCACAACACCATTCACTGGCCATAGCATGCGCACACTGGATCTGTACAACGAGAATATGAGCGTTGGAGCAAGGGCCATAGCCGGCGCCTCGCCAAACGACAGCTAGGTTCTCTTTCTTCATTTAATCAAGCAACTTTGTATCGTTTAGTGCGTACAGACGACATCAATACACGCATTGTACGTGCCCTTATGGCCCGCACAAACAAGGATAGGTAGTTGTTCTAAAAAAAGAGATATATAGGCAGAGCTAGCTTTTTTTCATCTAGCATCTTTCTTTTATTAGTTGAAAAAATGTTTTATCATAAAAAAGTTCGTTCATTTGTTTGGTTCTTATACTTCCCTTTTTCTCAATATAGTAGCTTTATTTTTTCCTTTTTAAAGATATTTTTCTCTATTTTATCATCGTTATTATATTCATTCTTTAAAGGACATGGCCGCCTCTTTGCCATCATAGTTTTTTAGTGTTCCTGGGTAATTTTAAACCCTTATTTTTGAGAGTTTACCTTTTTATTTTATTTTTCTCTTTCATTGACTGTTATATATTTCTATTACTACTCTTTTCAGTCCTAGCTCAATGGCCCGGTTTTTGTGAAAGTTTTATAAGCAGGCCAATGCATCCGTGAGGCATAGAGTGGTAGCTTTTGTTTTTCTTACTATACTGCTGTTTTCGGTCTTACCGGTCAGATCACGAACCGGGGCGAGAAACTGTGACCGGCCATTGATCGGTCATCGGTCGATCCGCAGAATCCATGCGAAGGGGGGCGCGGCAGACGCTCGATCGTTGCACGCACGCAGTCGCCGGACGCCAGTCGGCCACCGCGCGTGTTCCGTGTAGTACCCCGGTGGCATGGCAGATCTCGTATGCCTGCCTGCTGGACGCTAGCTGGACGCTGGACGCCGGTGCGCCAGCCGCAGGCCCAGGCGTACGTCGCCGCAGCAAGCGCGGCCGGGCGTGAAAATCTCAAGGGATCGTTCTCGGGCAGGCTAGCTGAGATCGAGCCGATCTCGGCGAACAGTCTGGCGGCTTTCATTCCGCGGTCAGGGTTCAGGGGCTCCGGCGCGCCATGGCTGTGCGTACGGTCCAGTACGAGAGGGTAGCCGGGGAGTTTAACTCCGCGGACTCGAGCTGATCGACACGCGAGCGTATATCACTGGATGCTCATGGTCTCCATCGACGCCCTGCGGCCGGCCCCGGGACCGGGCGTCCGAGGCGTGATGATGCATGCGGTGGCCAGCCCGCCGGGCGCCGGCCGGCTCGATCTCGTATCCCGCCGCGGGGTGTGGGCGTCGGGGCAGTACAGTACGTCAGACCGTCTGGCCGGCCGGGCTGATTGGTTGACTACTGACGCGCGCCATGCATGGCTGTGCGTGCGTGCGCGCGGGCGCATGCATCGGCCGGATCTCGCATGCCCAGTACCTAGCTACGCGCGCTGCGCGGGTGTCGGGCGCCGGCCGGCGGGGGCGGGCCATGCGCTGCATTGTACAGTGGCGCGCGCTGCTGCATTGGTGGAAACAGTGGCCCGCGTGCAATGCGTGGGTGTGCGGTGCTTCAATTCGTGTGTTCGCTGTGGGGCTGCGGCCGAGGGGCGAGGGCACCTGCTGGCCGTACGCGATGCATAGTTGCGTTCCTGTGCGCCTTCATTCGCGCGCTGTGTGGCCTGTGCAGCGCTGGCGGCGTTGCACGCTTCTCGGCAACAGCATCGGTGGTCGAAACTGGCAGAGTGAATGACTACACTGCGGGAGATCAGGTGGTGGGGATGTCCAGGTAGGATTTATTTTTTATCTCTCAATTGCTTATATTCTAATACAATGTTCATGTATATATACTTTCTTAACTATTTTTGTTCTGATAGAAGTCAGTTACTAATCCATATATACTTTTTATTCAAATTTGTAGTTATCCACTTCGCATATCACCTACTTGATCCATGCTTTATATGGGTTTATTAAACTGAAACTATTTTCTAGTGTGTTCATATTATATATGGATCATAATACTTGTACATATTTATCATCCTTATCATGTTGTGATATACTTTAGTTACTAAATAATTTATATACTTCTCAATTCTCATTATTTATGTTTTCGCTTTTGCATCGCAGCTCCGTGTGTGTTTTACTTATGTTCACTTGAAAGTTGAAACACTCTCATGTGTGTTTGTATTGAATCGAACACACATATATGCATACTTTTAACCTTTATCCACTTTTGTTATAGAATTTAGTTACCAATCAATTCCTTTTCATCGGCATCAATATTTTCTCCTCTATGTTGCATCTCCATTTGTGTCTGAAATGTATTCAGTTCAAACATTAGCTTCAACTATATATTTAGCATCATGGGCATATGTATATATATGGTTGTATAGTGGCACATATCATGCATGTATATCTTGAGATAGTTTTTCCTTTTATCGACAATGGCATAAATGGACAATTTATAAGCATATGTGGAAATGCTTTGGGCATCTTTATTTCATAATGACATAAGTAATTCAAATTTGAGAGTTACTTTGGGTTACTTTAACAGTGGAGATGGATAATTTAGTTGCAAATTTAGTGGTGCTCTCTATACCAATCAGAAGGTTATTCAACCCTGAAATCAAGAAACCCTAGTAGAGTATGGTACATCATGTTAGAGAAAACCTAGTATAGTCTAGTATTAAATTTAGCCATTTAGGAGGTTATTTTTTAAAAGGACGGCAAGAAATTTCCCATGTTTTTTATTAGGAGAAAAACAAAATATAAGATATGCAAAACTAATAGTCGTCTCAACTCACTATCGGAAACAGTAGCTTTGCCGTGTGCCACAGGCACACGCCAAAGCCCAAAAAACACTCGGCAAAGGATTTGCCGAATGTAACACTCGGCAAACAGCATACGGCATCTACAGTGACGTCAAACATCTCTTTGCTGAGTGTTTTTTATCGGGCACTCAGCAAATACTTTGCCGAGAGCTGAAACCAACGCTCGGCAAAAAAAAGTAACATGACGGCGTGGAGACGATCACGGCGCGTTTGCTGAGTGTATGGGATTTGACACTCGGCAAAGCAGCCATGTTTGACGAGTGCCCCAGCCCTGACACTCGGCAAACATGGCTGATTTGCCGAGTGTCAAATCCCGGACACTCGGCAAACATGGCTGCTTTGCCGAGTGTCAAATCCCGGACACTCAGCAAAGACTGACCCAGAATGTACATATTTTGGACACGTGTCCTCTTTGCCGAGTCTTTTTACCTTGGCACTCGGCAAAAGGCCTCTTTGCCGAATGTAACACTCGGCAAAGCGACCATATATTTCTAGTTTTTATGGTTTAGTCACGTATAACGTACCCCACTCAAATAAACATTACAGACATCACACATAGTTCACAATAAGCATCACAAGCAGTTCATATAGATATATCGACAACACATAAATGCAAATAAACTTCAGAATCACAAGTAGCTAGGTTCATTCACAACCACAAATGCAAATAAAATTCACTGAGTGCAATGGTGTCCACTGAGTAGTCACAAGTAATCCACAAATGCAAATGCAAATAAAATCACAAGTAGTCACTGAGGAGGCCACGGTGTCAACTGTGACCACGCTAGGTCATGAGGCTCATTTGATGCCGCTGATTGATTCTGCACAAAGGAGAAGAGATAAATCATTCTAGTTTCTAGTTTATTTCTAGTTTGTAAACTATAAATCATTCTAGTTTCTAGTTTCTAATTTATTTCTAGTTTCTAGTTTATTTCTAGTTTCTAGTGTCTAGTGTCTAGTGTCTAGGCATCTTTGTATGATTGATTCTGCATAAACTAGAAATGGTGATTATAAGGTTGTGAAGTGACTCACAGTGCTTGAAACAGTATTTGGAGCAGGTTGAGGAGGCGGGACTGGCATCGGTGGCGGAGGTTGCCGATTGCAGCGTAAACACCCCTCATATATTCAAACATCTGCAGCCGCTCTGCCTCCATCCTCTGCCGCTGTTCGTCAACCAAATGAACATCAGAGACGCCTTGTATACTGAGCATGAGAACTTCTCGTGAACACACCAGCCGTAGAATATCCCATACGTCAGAAAGTCATGCAGGGAGTACTGGTACCAAACATGCATTTTGAAGTTTGTCTTTGTAGCTCGGTCGTATGTCCATACCATTCCTCCCAAGCACGGACCAAATCATCAATCAGAGGCTCCATGTACACACTCATATTATTTCTCAGGTGTTCAGAAATTATCAAAGATAAGAATATGTTCTGTCGTTGGAAGAGTACGCCAGGGGGAGATTGAGAGGTATAACGAACATGGGCCAACAAGTGTATGAGGCAGCTGCAATTCCATAAGGATTGAACCCATCTGTTGCCAGTGCAACATGTACATTACGAGCCTCTAGAGCTTTCTCACGATGAATCATACCAAACCTTGTCCATGCTTCACCATCGGATGGATGCACCAGCTTCTCAAGATTGTATCAACGTCCGTATTTGTGCCATGTCATCTGTTTCACGGATTCCTCAGTCATATAAAGCCGTTGGATCCTCGGTATGAATGGAAGGTACCGTAGGATCTTCACGGGGATGGTGAGCTGCCTCTTCTGACCATCACCAGAGTCTACCTCTAGAAACCTAGAGGATTTACACTTCACACAGTACTTTGCTTCCGCATGTTCTTTCCTAAATAAGATGCATCCCTTCGGACAAGCATGTATCTGCTCATATGGCATCTTAAGGTCACGAAGGAGTTTCTGTGCCTCATATGTGCTCTTTGGCAGGATGTGACCATCCGGGAGCAGGCTACCAAAAACTGTCAGCATAACATTGAAGGCTTCTCGACTCAAGCTAAATTGGGACTTTACAGCCATTAGGCGTGCAATGGCATCCAGTTGAGAAACCTTGATATGCCCGTGAAGGGGTTGCCGTGCCACAGACAACATATAGTAATACGCCTTTGCGGTTGCCTCTAGCTCCTCCTCCCTACGTCCTTCATCGAAGTGTGTTTCATGATAGTCATTTAACATGTCTTATACCCCGGCATCAGCATCATAATCCTCGATGCGTTGTCTCATGACCTCGTCTCTCACACGATGGGATTCACCTTGGTAGATCCACCGGGTATAGTCCGCCGTAAATCCATTCTTGCAAAGATGTTTACCCATGACCACCTTGTTTATCGACGCGTGTTTGCACAAATGTTGTAGGGACACCAAGTGGCATGCGCTCCTTTAACCCTTGCAAATGCTAGTTCCAAGAAAGCATCGGTCTTCTCAATCCATTCATCGGTGAATGAACCCTGACTAGAGCGGCCCATGTGCATCCACTAATGGTCATCCATCCTCTAACATATCAGCAAGTAATATAAAAATCAATTGCATCTATAGGTTCCTACATGGCGGTCTAATAGGTGAAGATAGGTCCAAATCCCACCCGAGGATGTGTAGATGGGGTTAGTTTCCATGCTCTACTCCTATCCGAGATAGAATTTTGGCAGCACCTCCCCGTTGTTCTCCAAATACACGTCCTGGCAGGGAGATTGTGTATCCGGAGAACAATAGGGAGATGCTGCCAAAACTCTGTCTCGGATCGGAGTAGAGCATAGAAACTAACCCCATCTACATATCCTTGGGCTGTCCAAAAAACATGGATAATTCAAAACAGATATGGTTATAGATATGCAAAGATCTGCATATTTCCAACCGTGTCTCTTTTGAATGGGAGATGCCTAGCTAGGTTACGTGATATACAAACATCATACGGAAAGAGGCGGAGTGTATGATGCCTCACCATGCTGTCCTGTAAAGTGACGAGTCGAGGACGGTGGGGAATGATCTTTGCAATAATCTCTCCTACGACAAACGAACATAATAGTGTCAATTGTAAATTTTGGCAGCACCTCCCCTGCACGGTGAGGTAACCAAAACCTGCAACAAACCAACGGCACAATGGCCGACAACCACATACACACCAAACCAATGACACGATGGCCGACAACCACATACACATCTTATACCTTGCAAAACCACGGTAGGTCCAAGGTGGGGGGCGGCGGGAGGGCACGGCAGACGGCGGTGGCAGGGCAGGGCAGGGCAAGGACCGGCGGCCGCATAATCTATTAAAAATAGCAGCACAGTGAGTTACATTAAATTTGACCAAAAGTTATTTTGCTCTAAATTTCAAATAGAAATGATTAATAGGTAACACTAACAATTTCATTTGTCGTGGTCTTCTACTCCCTTTTTGTTAAGCAAATGGCACAGTGTCTTTCAAGAGGAGTTAATACAATTAGTGTCTAAGCATTCATACCTTATTCCATTTTTATTTAGATTTCATTGCCATCCAAGTTGATCACTAGCAAATTGTTCTACCTTTTATTCAGATGAGGCAATCTGGTATTTATAGTACCTTCGGCTAGCGGGAGGCGGTGGGCGTCGGAATGGCGGCGTCGGCGCGTGGGGGCCGAGGGAGGGCGCTGGCCGCCGGGGGAGGGCATCGGGGCGAGGGCACCGTGGGGAGGGCACCGGCCGCCGGGAGGGCGTCGGCGGGCAGCGGGGTCCTGGGGCGGTGGCGGTCGGCGGTGGGGCGCCGGGGGCACGGGGCGGTGGCGGGGTGAAAGTGCAATCAAGCCCTAATTGTGGGTTTTGGTGATAATGACCATGCAATTAGAGATCTAATGAAATTTATTGAGATGACAAGCAGGAAATTTATATCCGAGGATGCTACATGAAACTAAGGACCCCCAATTATAAATGTAGATGGATTCAAACTCAAAGGACATTTAAATTCTCTTATATATTGAATTTGAGTATAGGAAAATCCATACTATAAAGGGGGGCACAATGCTTAAGCTAATATATGCTACCAAGTGCTCAAACAACCACAAGCATCCTCAGATTCACAGCCAAGATAGTCTACACTTCACTATTACCCTTGTTGTCTTGCGGGGTGCGAGATACGACTCGCCCGACCCCTTGGGTGTGAGATACAACTCGCTCGACCCCTTGGGTGCGAGCTACGACTTGCCCGACCCCTTGGGTGCGAGCTACGACTCGCCTGACCCCTTGGTCATGGGCTCCGGTTCGCCCGACCCTTTGGTTGTGGGCTCCATCTCGCCCGACCCCAAGGTCGCGGGCTCCAGCTCACCCAACCTTTTTGTCGTGGGCTCCGTCTCACCCGACCCCAATGTTGTGGGCTCTGGCTCGCCTGACCCTGGTCGTGGGTCTGTCTCGCCCGACCACAAGGTCGCGGGCTCCGTCTCGTCCGACCCCAAGGTCGCGGGGTCCGTCTCGCCCGATCCTTTGGTCATGGGCTCTGGCTCCACCGACCCTTTGGTTGTGGCCTTGTCTCGCCTGACCTCTTGGGTGCAGTGTCTGTTGGGGACTAGGGGTATATATACATTTCCCACTCCTTCCCAATGGCTATCTGTGTTTTATATGACCGTTGGGGGGTTGGGGGTATATATACCTTTCCCTTTCCTTCCCAACGGTAAACTAACCAACCTGCTCTCTTCTTCTTCACTCTAGCACACCCAAAACAGAGAAGGATCTCTCTCTCTCCCACTCCATTGTTGACCTAAAGCCCCCAAGCAAATCCATTGATTTCTCCATCAATCCTTGAGGGAAAAAGGGTCTAAAACTTGATTAGAGAGCAACTCCATTGATTCCAAATTCTAAAGAGCACTTGGTTCACGTTTTAGCCGGCGGTTGTGTTTGTTACTCTTGGAGCTTGGCTCCTAGCCGGCTAGAGCGTCGCCCGTGGAGCTTGACAACTTGTGTGGCAGTCTTGAGAGGTTTGTAACCACCTCTTGCAGCAAGTAAAATCACCCCTCATCTCAAGAGTTCACTCTCTTGACTTGAGAATAAGGTAGGGTTGCAAATCCCTAAGCCTTAGTGGCATACCTCAACAATGTGGACATAGGCAAGCCTTGGTGGCGAGCTGAACCATGGGATAAATCCTTGTGTCATCTTGTACTTGTGTTCCTACACTTGTGTTCTTGTTGTTGTTGAGGTGATTTCTAGGATTAAGGTCGATCTACTTGTGTGTGGTGTTCCCACCATTTTTAGTTGTCGATATGTGATCTACTACTCTGCTGGAAGCTAAGAAATTTACACGATCTAAATTTCATTGGGTAGATTTTGAACTGTTAACTAATCTCTCCTGCAGGTGCTGCAGTGCTGTGCTCATGAAGCGGTAGTGCCGCGGGTGAATTTGACTTTGGTTTGAGTTGAGTTTTTACAGGCCTATTCACCCCCTCTAGGCGAACCAAAGATCCTACAAGTGGTATCAGAGCGAGGTTACCTCATGTGCGCTTCACCGCATGAGGTATGGAGCCTGGGGGAGGATCAGGTGTTTTGAAGCCCATCAATGTCGATCCAGAGGACGTTGGGCTGCATGACACCGACAACAGTGAGCTTAGCGCCTCTACAGCAAGCAACTCCATGCTCCCGTAGCTAGAGGCAACCGATGCGGAAAAAGCTCAGAAAGAAGAAGAAAAAGAGCGACTAGAAAAGAGAAAAGAGAAGCAAGAGAGAAGAAGAAGGAGCAACAGCGGTTAGAAGAGAAGAAAGCAAGAAAAGAAGAAAGAAGACTCAAGGGAGAAGCTAGAAGAAAAGAAGAGAAGCAAGAAAGAAGGAGGAACAAAAAGCAAAAGCCTCCAATGCATCTTCAAGTGAGCTATCTAGCAGCTCCGAAGATGGTGATGATGATGAGTCCTACCAAGTGCATAGCAAGAAGGACAAGAAAGGAAAGGGCAAGAAGAATGACGACAACAAATATGCTGCAGTATCCTTTAACTATTCTTCTATGTCTATGACTAACCATGATCGCAAGTCTTTCATCAATGTGCCCGCGGGCAAGTTACCTCATTTCAATGGGACTAACTTTGCCAAGTGGAAGCATTTGATGAGAGCCTATCTTATAGGTCTTCATCCCGGCATTTGGGAGGTTGTTTGCAATGGATTTGAGCCACCGGTTGATCCACCTCAATGGTCAAGCTACTAGTGTGCTACTTAGTGCCTTGGATGGTGATGAGTACAATAGAGTGATCGGTGTGAATGTTGCCAAGCAAATTTGGGATACTTTGCATCTTGCACATGAAGGGGTTGACAAAGTGAGAAAAGCAAGAATTGATTTGATGATGTCCAAGCTCAACCGATATGTTATCTTGGATGGAGAAGGGCTACAAGAGATGTTTGATAGGTTGATGACCATGGTGGGCAAGATTAGAGGCTATGGTTGTGATGAGCTAGATGATCACAAGGTTGTCAAGATTATGTTGGAAGCTTATTCACCAAGAAATGAGACCATAGTAACTCTAATTAGAGACAAGAAGTTTGAATACTTCACACCAAATGATGTACTTGGGAGGATCTTGACCTTTGACATGCAAAGAGAAGAAGCAAATGAGAGGAAGAAACTTGGAGAATTGAAAGCAAAGTTAGAGGGCATCAAGATCAAAGATGTAGCTCTCAAAGCCAACAAATCAAGCAAGCAAGGCTCTACAAGCAAGTCCAAGATCAACCAACAAGCTTCAACTAGCAAGCCCAAAGCAAGCAAGCAAGATCAAGAAAGAGTAGAGACCACATCATCTTCAAGTGAAAGTGAAAATGATGATGATCAATATAAGAAAGTTGATGATGTTGCTCTCTTTATGAAGAGGTATCACAAAGGGCTGAAGAAGCAAGGGTACAAGGTAGTAAAAAGGAAGTTTCCAAACAATAAGAAGAGGACATGCTATAATTGTGGAAGCACCGATCATTTCATTGCCAAGTGCCCATATGAGATCAAGGAGAACAAGTATAGGAAAGAGAAGAAGGAGGACAAGGCCGACAGGAGAAAGAACAAGAAAAACATGGGAGATGCTCACATTGGACATGAGTAGGATTCATCTATTGAAATCTCAAGTGAAGAAGATGGGAAAGTTGCAACCATTGCTATCCATGAGCCATCTTCTTCACCAAGACTCTTCACCAACATGTCCGATGATGACTACTACCCCTCTCACACTTGTCTTATGGCAAAGGGTGAAAAGGTAAAATCTAAATCCAAGGCCAAAGCTCCTCCACCTCCACCTTCTAGTGATATCTCTATTAGTGATATACTGATATTAGTGATAGCTCTAGTGATGAATCTAGTGATGAAGAAATAAACATGATAACTAAAAATTTAGATGGAAAGACCAAATTATTCATCACTAAGCTAATGGATGATTTAGAGAGTGTCCAAGCTGAGTTAGAATCTAGAGAAGAGACTCTTATCCAACAAGAGGATCTCTACATTGCTAGCAAAGAAGCTCTTGCATTAGAGAGAGGTGAGGTGGAATCCTTGCATAAGGCCTTGGCCAAAGAACAAGAGGACCATGCTATCACAAAGAAAGAAAATATTGCTCTTAAGAAAAAGTATTGTGACTTAGATGAAAAGCGCAAAGAACTTGAGCTGCAACATAACATTTTTTGGGATAGCAACTCACATCCCTCTAAGGCAAAGGATGTCTCCAATACCTCCACTAGTCAAGGTTGTGGAAAATGTTATAATATTGATTTGAATGCTTATTCCACTAACCTTGCAAACATGGAGGCAATGAGAAAATAAATTGCTAGACTCAATGAGATCATTGGCAAGGGCTGCTTGAGTGGTAAGGCTCAAGTAAGTGACAAGAAGGCAAATAATTCAAAAGTGTCTCAATTCAAGCGAGGGTGACACCCCTCAATCAAGCATGGGCTTGGGCACACTACAGGAGCCAAAACAAATGAAAGAAAGATCATAAATGGCTATGAGTATGTCAAGTTTGAGAGGAAGGAAAGAGTTGGTACAGATTAGCCTGCACAGACAGCGGCAGTGCTGCAGTCTAGAGTGGCAGTGCTGCACCGCGGCAGTGCTGCAGTAAAGGCTGGCTGTGCCGCTCCCTGCAAAAATGGGAAGGCTACCAACTCAGCTCCTGATCAAACTAAGCCCAAGAAGAAGGTGTCCCAGCAGAAATAGGTTCAATAGAAGCCAAAGTAATCAGTGTGGGGCACTATGAACAAGTATGCCTATCAACAAAAGTTTCAACCACCTCGACAAAGCTTGACTTCATGTTTTGTTTTAAGGAACAACAATAGTGGAAAAGTGGTTGCTAAATATATTGGAAAGGAAACCAACGTATATAGGAATACTTCTATTTAGGTTCCTAAATTTCTGGTGACTAACATGCAAGGCCCCAAGTCAAATTGGGCTAAATCAAGCTACTAAATCTGTTTTGCAGGCATACTCTTCCGGTGGATCAAGTTGGGTGCTTGATAGTGGCTGTACAAATCATATGACCGGAGAAAGGAGTACGTTCTCATCATATTCCCCGATGACGCACTCAAATGAAAATATTGTTTTTGGAGACAATTCAAAGGGGGATGTGATTGGTCTCGATAAAGTTGCTATAACCCTTGAGCATTCAATTACAAATGTATTACATGTTGATTCATTGAGTTACAATTTGTTGTCTGTTTCTCAATTGTGTGAGATGGGCTACAATTGTCTCTTTTCGGATAAGGGTGTGAAAGTCTTTAGAAGAGAGGATTCATCTATTGTCTTTACTGGTCAATTAAAGAACAAGCTTTACTTAGTTGATTTCAACAAAAGTAAAGCTAAGCTTGAGACTTGTTTAGTGGCAAAATCTAGCATGGGTTGGCTTTGGCATCGCCGACTAGCCCATGTTGGGATGAGGAACTTGACCATTCTTCTAAAAGATGAACACATTCTTGGACTAACAAATGTTCACTTTGAGAAAGAAGGATATGAAGCGCTTGTCAAGCCGGAAAACAAGTTGGCGTACCTCACCCATCAATGAGCATCATGACCACAACACAACCATTGGAGCTCATACACATGGATCTCTTTGGACCGGTCGCCTACCTAAGTATCAGGGTAACAAATATGGTCTTGTTATTGTTGATGATTATTCCCGTTTCATTTGGGTATTTTTCTTGTTTGATAAGTGTCAAGTTAGAGACAAAGTGAAGACTTTTATTAGAAGAGCTCAAAAGGAGTTCGATCTTTCCATCAAGAAAATGAGAAACGACAATGGGACCGAATTCAAGAACACCCAAGTTGAGGAGTTTCTTGATGAAGAGGGCATCAAGCATGAGTTTTCAACTCCATACACCCCTCAACAAAATGGTGTAGTAGAGAGGAAGAATCGCACACTCATTGACATGGCAAGGACAATGCTAGATGAGTACAAGACACCGGACATCTTTTGGTGTGACGCCGTCAACACCGCTTGCCATGCCATTAACCGCCTCTACCTACACAACAAGTTGAAGAAAACTTCATATGAGCTTCTAACCGGTAACAAACCTAAGGTGTCTTACTTTAGAGTGTTTGGGTGCAAGTGTTTCATACTTAACAAGAAACCCAAAATCTCTAAGTTTGCACATAAAGTTGATGAAGGTTTTCTTCTTGGTTATGGATCAAATGAGCATGCCTATCATGTTTTTCAACAAAACATCCGGGAGAGTTGAAATAGTGGTAGACGTAACATTTGATGAATCTAATGGCTCTCAAATAGAGCAAGTTGATTCAAGTGTTGTAGGAAATGAGGATCCACCATGTGAAGCAATCAAGCAATTGGCTATTGGTGATATTATACCACAAGAAGATGAAGTCACTAAAGTGGTGGTTCCTCAAGCTGCTGATGAACCAATTTTCGCAGATGTACCTGATGCTCAGGGTAAGAATGGCAATGGGGCGGGTTCAGATCGGGTGGAGTGTCTAGGCACCCAAAACCGAAACCCAAACCTAAAACCCGAAATCGCCCAGAACACCAATTCGGGTGAAAATCCATCCCCAAAACCGAAACCCACGGATCCCCGAAACCCGTCGGATAATCTGAAACCCACCGAGCGCTGATGGGGGCACTCCGTGTCCATGACCAAGAGAGAGAGACTGAGAGAGGGCGAACCACCATCATCGAGTTGAGCGCCCGCTGCCGCGCCACCGCCAGGAGAGAGGGGGTAGATTCACTGTTGCCACAGGGAGAGAGGGCACGCCCGTCGCCTTAGCCACCATGTGTCAGTCCACTGCTACCGGTAGAGCCTGCTCATGCGCTTGCCGCCATTGTAGCTCCTCGCCGCCGGTAGAGTCCGCCATGTGCCCGCCATTGGGGTCTGCGCGCCGGATCCACCGTGGGGACGAGGGAGAGAGAGGAATCCGGTGAGGTCGTAGACTGGCGAGGCACCGAGGTCGGCGAGGTCACCCGTCGGGGGCTCAGGGCGTCAAGTGGATGTAGGCATGCGGCCACCGTGCGGTGCGGGCGGATGAGGGTTGAGGGCTGATGGATTTTAGTTTTAGGCTTATATAGTTTGGGTTGGTAGTTGGGCTTCTAGTGGGCCGAAAGTTTCGGGGCCCCGATAGAGCTCCACGGGTGAATTTAAGAATCCGCCCTAAACCCGTAGTATTTCGGATATCCGAACCCACAAATCCGTGGGCGAAAACTAAGAACCAAAATCGAAACCCGCGGACCCAAAACCCACGGATATCTGCCTCAAACCCGATCTGCTGCCATCCTTAGCTGAGGGGGAGCAGACCCCTACTACAAATCAACAGAGTGACAGTGTCGCACTCCCTCTGACAGCAGCAGCAAGTCCAACTCCGATTCAAGGATAGAACCTACAACCCATATTCAAGCAAGAAAATAATGAAGATCCAGAAGACGGACAGGAGGCCATTGATCATCCAAGGCTAAGGCAAACAATACAACGGGATCATCCCATTGACAACATCTTTGGGAGTCTTCAAAAGGGGGTAACAACTCGTTCACATTTAGCAAACTTATGTCAATATTACTCGTTTGTTTCCTCTTTGGAACCTCTTAAGGTAGAACAAGCACTTGGAGACCCGGATTGGGTGATGGCCATGCAAGATGAGCTCAACAATTTTGAAAGAAATCAAGTGTGGACCTTGGTGGAGAGGCCCAACACCAAGGTATATCATTCCATGATCGGCTCTCTACTTTATTTGTGCGCATCTAGGCCCGATAATATGCTTAGTGTGTGCATGTGTGCTAGATTTTAAGCTAACCCGAAAGAGTGTCACTTGGTGGCCGTTAAGAGAATCTTAAGATATTTAGTACACACTCCTAACCTTGGTTTGTGGTATCCTAAGGGCTCTAAGTTTGATCTACTTGGGTATTCGGATTCCGATTACGCCGGTTGCAAAGTAGATCAAAAAACCACATCGGGGACATGTCAATTTCTTGGACGATCCCTAGTGTCTTGGAGTTCTAAAAAGCAAAATTGTGTAGCCCTTTCCACTGCCGAGGCCAAGTACGTTGCGGCCGGTGCATGTTGTGCACAACTACTTTGGATGAGGCAAACTCTTCGTGATTTCGGATGTCATTTTACCAAAATCCCATTATTATGTGACAATGAGAGTGCCATTAAGCTTGCAAATAATCCTATAAGCCACTCTAGAACCAAGCACATAGACATCCATCATCATTTCTTGAGAGACCACGAAACCAAAGGAGATATCGAAATCCGCCATGTGAGCACCGAAAAGCAATTAGCCGATATCTTCACAAAGCCCCTCGACGAGTCAAGGTTTTGTGCTTTGCGTAGTGAGCTAAATATACTTGATTCTCGTAACATGGTTTGAATTTTAGCATGCCTCTGTTTGATAAACTAGTATCTAGGCAAAAAAGTTGAAAATTTCCATAATGTGCATGAAAATAATTTATAAAAAAGGGAAACTTATGTATCATGATCATGGTCTGTATTGATTATTTGTTTCTGGTCATGGTATATAGGTGATATGTGTCCATATCTCATACAGAGAGAGTCATATAGATTATAGCTAACTCCCATTGTTTTGGGGAGTGTAGCAGTGCTGCGCTTGCCGTGTGGTAGTGCCGGGCTAGGCATACGGTAGTACCGCACTTTGAATCTCAATTGAGATTCGGCCCAAACAGTTTTACTGTGGGGCCGATTTTTTCTTTCTCTTATTCTTAGGCCCATAGTAACTTCTTTCCCTCTCTTTCCCCGTCATCGATGCCCGTGCCTCTCTCTCTCCTCTCACGCCCGTGCCATCGCCGTCGCTTGGCCGCGCATTGCCGGCGAGCAGTTTCTTCCCTCTCCTCTCCATTCCTAGTTTGAGAAGATGGAGCACAGAGATTATGACCGAAGGGGGAAAAGGAAGATGAGTGAGCAGAGAGACAAGGATCCACCTTGCTGTGCTTGAGGGAGGTCAACAGCAGCAAGCAGAAGTGCTGCTTTGAGGGGTCGTGGTGATAGGGGGAGGTGTGAGTAGTACATCGAAGATGAGGAAGGTTGGAGATGACTAGCCACACAACGGATGCCTATCTGAACACTCCCCTTCACTTGGCCAAGTTCAATAGATCCTATATCAGAGAGGTTGATGGAGAGATGCTTATGAAAGTACCAAATGACTCTCATCAGCATCCAGTCATCGACTATTCCAAGAGTTGTAAGTTGGTCGAAGAGGCAAGACAGTTAAATCCCTATGCAGTGCGCAAAGATTTGGGCATTGATTATAGATTCTGGAATGAGTTTCATTCCAACTTTTATGCCACTACCATTCTTGTATCCAAGAAAACCAAGATCATCAAGATGTAGTACATTGATTGGGATGAGATACATGAGAAGGAGGAGCCTGAGTTTGATAAGGTAATCAAAATTTGTGACAGGTTTTAGCTTTCAGACATCATGGGTTTCCAGTATAACTGGAATGAGGAAGTCCTCGCACAGTTTTATGCCACATACTTCTATGTCCAGACCTCTAATGAGATTCACTGGATGACTGATGGTCGGCACTACCAAGTCGACTTTGTCATTTTCAGTCAGATTCTTGGCTTTGGGGAGGAGCACAGAGGTTACACTTACATTCATGATGAGCCTCGTGCTGCGCTCCGTGATATTAGTTACATGTGGAGAGATAGAAGGATTACAGATGGCAAGAGGAGTGGTCTACACAACTTCTATTACATCATCAACAACCTCATCAGGAACACCATCAACCCAAAGGATGGAGCAGCATCAGATATTAATGGCTATGTGAGAAATGTGTTGGCTAGATTTGCTTCAGGTGGGGACAGGTTCAATGTCCCTAGATTCATGTGGACTGAGTTGAGATTTGCAGTGGAGGATGGGAGGAGGGGCTGCCCTATGCCCTTACCTCATGTTCATGATTGAGAGGGTCATTGGATTTTATTTTCCAAAGGATGGGATGCACACCGTCTATAAAATTGAGAAGACACAGCTAGCTGCAGCTACTCAGGGAGCGGGAAGCTCTCATGCTCATGTAAATATCCCTGAGTCTTCCCGCTCTAGGTCTCATAGAGGAGGCAAGATGAAGAAATTTGGCAAATGATTAAAGGCAATCTTTGGCAAGTGCACCTATGCAGGTGACAGAGCGTATGAGACACAGCTTGAGCAGCGTCAGTAGCGTGGACAGGACCTTCCACCTCCTCCACAATATGACCTTCCGAGTCTCTGACTCTCTGACACAGATTTAGATGATGATGAGAAGTAGTAGGGATGAGCAGTAGATTGGGATGAGACCCTAGAGGGATACCGTCAGAGACTGGAGCTGAGGCGTTCCACTCGCTACACCACCACTACTCACCATCAGGGCCGTGCACGTATTGACTCCAATGACGATGATGATGATGGTGGTGCTGGGACTACTGCAGGAGGTAATGATCTTGATTGCATGGACATCGAGGGAGATGATGAGTAGGTGTTGATCTTTCTTCTCTTCTTCTCTTTTTTGTGCTTTATGCCAAAGGGGGAGAAAATTAGAGAGGTCAACAGCTTTTCGACGCCATGGTCAGCAGCTGCATTTCATGTCCTGTTCGATGAGTGTTAGTCTTCGCTACGTGGAAAGTTTGAGAGTCGCTCAAAACTCTAAATTGCTACTATTTGACTCTTTGTGTATCGAATATGGACATGTATTGTTTGTGTGGATTAGAAGTCATCTTATTATGCTTGGCTGCATATCTTTTTTTATCTGAGCTAGCTGTGTGGTGCCTGACTTTGTCTTGCTCGTACAGTCAAGTGTGGTAGTGCCGCACTCAGCTACAGCAGCAAGCACATGTGTGCATAAACTGTCATATGCATCACGTACATATTTTCTTGACACAGTATGCAGCACCCCATAAGAGCATGGATGTAAGGGGAGCCTCGTCACTTTCACTAAAATGTGAATCTTAGCTTCTTATGCCAATTTGAGAATTCAATTATCTATTCACATACTTAGGGGAGGCTCTACACCCATGGCTCGAAAATCTTAGTATTTATTTCATATCTTTTTGTAAGCTCTAATTGAGTTGTCATCAATCACTGAAAAGGGGAGATTAAAAGTGCAATCAAGCCCTAATTATGGGTTTTGGTGATAATGACCACGCAATTAGAGATCTAATGAAATTTATTGAGATGACAAGCAGGGAATTTATATCTGAGGATGCTACATGAAACGAAGGAGCCGCCAATTATAATGTAGATGGCTTCAAACTCAAAGGAGGTTTAAATTCTCTTATACATTGAATTTGAGTATAGAAAAAGTCATACTATAAAGGGGGCACAATGCTTAAGATAATATATGCTACCAAGTGCTCAAACAACCATAAGCATCCTCAGATTCACAGCCAAGATAGTCTACACTTCACTATTACCATTGCTATCTTGCGGGGTGCGAGATATGACTCGCCGACCCCTTGGGTGCGAGATACGACTCACCTAACCCCTTGGATGCGAGATACAACTCGCCCGACCCCTTGGGTGCGAGATACGACTCACCCGACCCCTTGGGTGTGAGCTACGACTCGCTCGACCCCTTGGTCACGGGGTCCGGTTCGCCCGACCCTTTGGTCGTGGGCTCCTTCTCGCACGACCCCAAAGTCGTAGGCTCTGGCTCGCCCAACCCTTTGATCGCAGACTCTGTCTCGCCCGACCCTGGTCGTGGGTCTGTCTCGCCCAACCTCAAGGTCGTGGGCTCCGTCTCGCCTGACCCTAAGGTCGCGGGGTCCGTCTTGCCCGATCCTTTGGTCATGGGCTCCGGCTCGCCCGACCCTTTGGTCACGGCCTCATCTCACCCAACCTCTTGGGTGCAGTGTCCATTGGGGGCTAGGGGTATGCATACATTTCCCTTTCCTTCCCAATGGCTATCTGCATTTTATATGACCATTGGGAGGTTGGGGGTATATAAACCTTTTCCTTTCCTTCCCAACGGCAAACGAACTAACCTGCTCTCTTCTTCTTCACTCTAGCACGGCCAAAACAGAGCAGAAACTCTCTCTCTCTGAAAGGGGACCGTGACGCCTAAGAGGGGGGGTGAATTAGGCAACTTAAAACTCTAACTCTAAATATGGCCTCTTTTTCTACCCTTAGCAAAAACCTATGCAAAAGATAAACTATCTAAATGTGCAACTATGGTTTTGCTAGTGTGTTGCTATCTCTACCGCAAAAGGAGTTATGCAAACAATGTAAATGCGGAAGCTAAAGAGTAGGGTAGAGATATGCAAACTCCCGTTGATGACTCTGGTATTTTTACCGAGGTATCGAGAAGCGCGCAAGCTTCCCCTAGTCCTCGGTGGAGCCCCTCGCAAGGAATCCCCCGCAAGGGCCAAGTTCCCAATCGGGTAAATCCATGGATATCCCGGGCCTTCCCCACGTGCAAGTGGGTCTCCGGTGTGCCTTCCGGCAAGCCTCTCTCGGACCACTCCCCGCCGTCTTCACTACCAAGCTTCCGACCGAAATGCCGCGGGCCTTGTTCCCTCCGGTACATGGTGGCGGCCACACCACAAATGCGGTTGGTTTGATCTCGCAAGACTACAAGCCCCTTCGATGTACAACAATGGTGTGCGCAAGCACCGAGTGGTAAGAGGTATGCAAACCTCACTAAACACTAGGCCTAAACCTAGATCAAACGCATAAGCGGTGGTCTAATCAACCTAAGCACTTCACAAAGCACCTACGCTAATCACCTAATGAATCACTAAGCACTATGCAAGTGGAGATCACAAAAATGGTGTAGGAACACCCTTGGTATGTTTTCTCAGTTCCACTATCCTGAAATGGCTAGTTGGGGGTCTATTTATAAGCCCCATTGAGAAAGTAGCCATTGGGGACGAAACCCACTTTTCTGCTACTGACCGGACGCTGTTGTCGTCCTGATCGGACACGTCTGGTCGTCCCAACCGTTAGAGCGCGCATGTTGATCGAACGCACTACCGAGTCTGGTCACTGTTGATCAGACGCGTCCGGTCGTGCTGTCGCCGCTCTGGACTCGATCGGACATTACAATTCATGCGTCCAGTCGTCCCAACCGTTAGAGCACGCGTGTTGATCGGACACACTGCCGAGTCCGGTCACTATTGATCGGACGCGTCCGGTCACGCTGTCGCCGCTCTAGAACCTCTCTGGACTCAATCGGACACTGCAGTTCATGCGTCCGGTTGATTATCCGCCAGCGTCTAGTCAGTGTTGAATGTGTTGCCAAGATGATGAATAGTGCCATCATCGCGTCCGGTCACTTTTAGTCCTCAGCGTCCGGTCGCTGCTGCTGACGCCTGCAGTTGCCGAGCAACTGATCGGACGCGTCTGGTCCCTATAAGGGCCGCGTTCGGTCACCTCTGTGAAGCTCGTTTCTTCACGATCTTGCATCCGGCTTGGTTTCTATCTTCATGCTTGGACTTTGCTTGATATCTTGGGTCTTCTCTTGTGCTTCAAGGGTCTTGCTTATGATGTTGATTGTGGGATCATCATGTTTTTTCGTCCAAGTCACGTCTTGCAACCTATTGAACTACAAAATAATCACTTGTAAATTCATTAGTCCAATTTGGTTGTGTTGGTCATCAAACACCAAAATCCAAAGTAAATGGGCCTAGGGTCCATTTTCCTTACAATCTCCCCCTTTTTGGTGATTGATGACAACACGACCAAAACAAGCAAATAATAAAAATTTTGGAATTTAAAAACTATTTACTTGCTAGGATGCAATGCAAAGGGCAAGGTTATATGATGCTAAAAGATACCAATTGTAAAGCTAAAAGATACCACATGTAAACATCTTTGGAAACTTATCTTGCCCTTGTAAATGTCCCCATGTGGCATTATGGATTTAAGCCTCCCCTAACTTCATAACCCACTATCCTCCCTTTCTCGGACCAATACCAATTGAAAGTTATTATGATCGGGCTTGCTTTTGGTCCTACAAATTCTCCCCTTTTGGAATCAAACACCGAAAAGGAAGACATTAGTAGCACAAGGAAGGGTCAAACTTTGTGATCCTTTGTATGTGGAGTGGAATAGGTCACAAAATTTGACTCTCACATTACATAGACTAAGCTCCCCCTAAATATATGCATACATATGATGAAGAATGTAGTTTATGCATAATTGGCAAATTAATGCACAAGGGAGGTTAATCTACATAATGCATGGAGAAAACATATAAATACCAAAGTGAAATCAACATGATAATATCGGTTTAGAAATACACCATGTGGAAACCAATTTGATTTATACCACTTGCAATAGGTGGTGGATATTTGAAGTATGATGCTTAACTCCGGAGACTCCATTTTCCTTGCAATGAGACTACTACACACATGATAAGCTTGAAAAGGTGTTAGTCTTAAAGCATCCAACTTGTAGTGTAACCTCTCTCTAAATTTGTGCACACAAGTATGGAATACTTGTAGGAGACATGCACATTGATTTTAGAATAAAAAATACCACTTGAAAGATGACATCTCATGAATGTGAGAATCATTTTTTAAGGTGATATTCGGGAGAGATGATCTACAATTTGGACTTTGGCACATATTAGATAAACAATTGTAAAACAAGCTATGCACCATGCTCCTAAACAATTTAAACCATGTAGGTTTACTCCAAGGGTTAAGAATGAAACCGAGCAAGCCTACCATAAGATATACCTAGTGTATGCATGACAAAGGATTTAAGTATGCAAATGTAAACCTAGACATGAAAGGAACTACATGCTAATTGAGATTGCAAGAATTTGAATCTTGATACCAAATGTAAGAAATTAAATCTAGTTACCTATCATGGGAAGGAGAATTTGGGTCCATAGTATTCACTAACCCACTTGACAATTATCTTATTCATGATGATGCACCCCATGAAATGCACTCATACTTTGCCAAGTCTCCAAATTCCTCGAAGTCCATCGGACTCCTCACTTCCCTTTCGGAATCCAAACCTTCTCGGTGCTCTTCATATTTGAAATGATTTCCTTTGGCACTCAAAAGCGTTTGACCCCATTTTTGGCTTGCTTGTTCACCTTGATGGACACCACCTTGTCATTTTTCTTCTTCTTTAACAGGTATGGTGTGGAGGCCTTCTTGTCCACCTTGTTGGTGTAGGTGTTAGAGAGCTTGCTTGTTTGCTTTTTCTCTTTCTTATTTGCTCCTCCCCCATTCTTCACCTTGCACTCATAGGATTTGTGGCCTTCCTTGTGGCATACGTAGCAAACCACGGTTTGTACTTCATCAAGCTTCTTCACTCCCTTGACGGTGTTATCTTGTTGAAGTTGGGCTTGCTCCGTCTTGCCTTTCACTTGAGTCAAGTCCTTGGTGAGGCGAGCCACTTCTTGCTTGAGTTGCTCATTCTCCATTGCAACCTATTGTGTGCATGTATCTACAACAACTTTCTCAACACAAACTTGGTTGCACAAGGGTGAGACTAAACATAAATCATCGCAAGAAGTAGAAGCATCCTTTTTAGGCATGACAAAGATAGAACTTTTCTTTTTAGGTGCCTTGGTGGGGGTTGTACCAACGGTTTCAAGATTAGCAACTTTATTAGTTAGCTCATCACAATGTTTGCACATGGTTTCCATTTTAGCAAGCAAACTTTTATAAGCATTTTGTTCGCTAGCTAACTTTTCTTTTAATTTTTCATTTTTCTTTACAAGTTGCTCATCATTGATTGTGCATGCATTTGTAGTTGCACTAGGCTCAAGTTGCTCAATTTTAGTAGATAGTTCAATATTGAGATTACTAAATGTCTCATATTGTTCAAGCAATTTTTTATATGCTTCTTGTGAACTATCTAGTTTTTTTGCAATATTTTTAGCTTCTTTTGTTGGCTAGTGCAAGTCTTAGCATATTTAAGATTTTCTTGC
Organism: Miscanthus floridulus; assembly: GCF_019320115.1. NCBI lineage: Eukaryota > Viridiplantae > Streptophyta > Magnoliopsida > Poales > Poaceae > Miscanthus > Miscanthus floridulus. Next base: position 110,750,605 of record NC_089597.1, on the reverse strand, counting down.
ACAAGTTCGTTTAGAGAAGGCATTTCATCATCATTATCACTCTCACTAGAGGATGAGCTTTCGTTACCTCGTGCCATAAGGCACACACGAGAAGAGCTTGATGATGAGTCCTTGCGGCCTCACCTCTTGTGATGGTCTTCTTCTTCACTTGAAGAATCATCCCATGACCTTATTAATGTGAGGGCTTTGTCCTTGCACGCCTTCTTCTTTGTCTTGGGTATGAGCTTATTTGGACAAACTTCCACAAAGTGCCCAACTCACCGCATCCATAGCATCCTTTCTTTCTTTGCTCATTTCTTTGATTTGTGAAGATGATATCTTGAATTTGGATGGGCACACCCTTGACATTGAGCCTTTGGATCATGTTCTCCACCTTGTTGATAAGTTTGATTGATTCTTCATCAAGGTTGGAGGTGGAGGAGGAAGATTGATCATCATCACTTGAATCTTCATCATCATCATCATCATCATCTTCTTCATCTTCACTTGAGGAGCTTGAGCTTGAGCTTGTCTCAACTTGCTTGCTCTTCATCTTTTTTTCTCACTACATGTGAGATCTTTGCCTTTGCTTAAAGAAGAGGCTTCTTCTTGACCCATCTTGCGTGATATTTTAAATGCCACTATCTTGCCAATGACTATGGTCGGGGTCATGGTGCTCAAGTCCTCCATATTGTGAAGGATGGTGATGATGATTGCATATTTCTTTTATGGTAGCACGGAGATGATCTTCCTCACGATGTCCGCATCATCTAGCTTTGTTAATCCTATTGAATGGGGCTCATTGATAATTAGATTCAAACAAGAATACATATCATGAACAAGCTCATCATCATTCATTTAAAGGAATCATAATTTTGTTTAGCTACACAATGTTTTTGCTCACGGACATTAGTTGTGCCGTCATGGAGCTCTTGGAGTTTTATCCAAATTTCATGTGCCGTATTTAAAGTGAACACTTGGTTAAACACATTCATGCTAAAAGATTCAACCAAGCAATTTTTAGCTCTAGCATTGAAATGTATTTCTTTTTCTTTACTCTTTGTGGGTTTATCGGGATTCTTAATGGGTTTTATCCCGTCACGAGTGACTCTCCAAACACCCAAGTCTACCGCCTCAAGGTGACAAGCAATTCTAGCTTTATAGTAGGGGAAGTTAGTGCCATCAAAGTGCGGAGGCCTAGAGGTATCCATCCCAACCACTCTAAATAGCGTTGGCTCAACGGCGATGAAGCCAAAGGTCCAAATTGAGCCAACCGGCTCCAATACTAATTGAAAGGGGACTGTGACATCTAAGAGGGGGGTGAGTTAGGCAACTTAAAACTCTAACTCTAAACTATGGTCTCTTTTTCTACCCTTAGCAAAAACCTATGCAAAAGATAAACTATCTAAATGTGCAACTACGGTTTTGCTAGTGTGTTGCTATCTCTACCACAAAAGGAGTTATGCAAACAATGTAAATGCGGAAGCTAAAGAGTAGGGTAGAGATATGTAAACTCACATCGATGACTCCAGTATTTTTACTGAGGTATCGAGAAGCGTGTAAGCTTCTCCCTAGTCCTCGTTGGAGCCCCTCGCAAGGGCCAAGCTCCCGGTCGGGTAACTCCATGGATAGCCCTAGGCCTTCCCCACGTGCAAGTGGATCTCTGATGTGCCTTTTGGCAAGCCTCTCCTAGACCGCTCCCCGCCGTCTTCACTATCAAGTTTCTAGCCGAAACGCCACGGGCCTTGTTCCCACCAGTACACGGTGGTGGCCACACCACAAACGCGGTTGGTGTGATCTCGCAAGACTACAAGCCCCTCCGATATACAACAATGGTGCACGCAAGCACCGAGTGGTAAGAGGTATGCAAACCTCACTAAACACTAGGCCTAAACCTAGAGCAAGCGCATAAGCGGTGGTCTAATCAACCTAAGCACTTCGTAAAGCACCTACGCTAATCACCTAATGAATCACTAAGTACTATGCAAGTGGAGATTACTAAAATAGTGTAGGAACACCCTTGGTATGTTTCCTCAGTTCCACTATCCTCAAATGGCCGGTTGGGGGGTCTAGTTATAAGCCCCATTGAGAAAGTAGCCGTTGGGGATAAAACCCACTTTTCTGCTACTGACCGGACGCTGCTGTCGTCCTGATCAGACACGTCCGGTCGTCTGAAAGCTCTAGTTTGGTTTTGGCTAATTGATGAAACCCTAAGTGCTAACCTAGTTTATCAAAGTAATTATGAGATAGGTAGCACTACTCCTAGTGATGAAGCAATGGTGAAGATCATGACGATGGTGATGGCATGGTGATGATCAAATACTTGAACTTGGAAAAGAAGAAAGAGAAAAACAAAAGGATCAAGGCAATGGTATAAATAGTAGGAGCTATTTTGTTTCTGTGATCAAGACACTTAGCAAGTGTGATCACATTTAGGTTAGATAGCCGTTCTATTAAGAGGGGTGAAACTCGTATTGAAATGCGGTTATCAAAGTGCCACTAGATGCTCTAACTCATTGCATATGCATTTAGGATCTAGTGGAGTGCTAACACCCCTGAAAGTATTTTTGTGAAAATATGCTAACACATGTGCACAAGGTGATACACTTGGTGGTTGGCACATTTGAGCAAGGGTTAGGAACTTCACCGGCGTAGTGTCTGCCCATAGAGTGCGGACAATCCGACAGTGCCACCGGCGCCCTATACAGAAAAGACAGGGGTTCATAGAGTGACCGGACGCTGGGTTCAGAGTCTGGTCAGTGACAGGCTGACAGCAGTAAGCACACGGTCTTGGTCTTGTGACCGGACGCTGGCGTGTAAACTGACCAGACGCTCATGGTCTGAGTCCGGTCAGTGCTGACGTACGCTGATGTGAGGCGCACAAAGGAAACGTTGAGTGACCGGACGTCGGGTGAGTCCGGTCGAGCATGACCGGACGCGTTTGGTCATGAAATTTCGACTTTGGAACCTTACTAGAAACGACCGGACGCTGGGGTCCTACGTCTGGTCACTAGAAACGACCGGACACTGGGGTCCTACGACCGGACGCGTTTGGTCATCACTTGACCGTTGAGATCGAGCGATCGGCGTTTGAAGCCGATGACACGTGGCAAGCATCGGGCGACCGGACGCTGGGGTCCTGCGTCCGGTCACCCCGTGTTGTGCCCAGTGAAGGGGTACAACGGCTCTATTTCATGGGGGCTTCTATTTAAGCCTCATGGCTGGCTCAAGCTCATTCTCTTGGCCATTTGCATTGATATAGCAACCTTGTGAGCTTAGCCAAAGCCCTCCCACTCATCTCCATCATTGTTTCATCATCATTGTGAGATTGGGAGAGAATCCAAGCGCATTGCTTGAGTGATTGCATCTAGTGGCACTTGGCATTCGTGTTTCGCTGTGGGATTCACTTGTTACTCTTGGTGGTTGCCGCCACCTATATGGCTTGGAGCAGCGAGGATCGTTGAGCGGAGGTTGGTGATTGTCTTCGGCTCCGATCGTGGTGATTGTGAGGGGTCTTGTGCCTTCCCCGGTGGAGAGCCGAAAGGTAACTCTAGTGGATTGCTTGTGTCATTGAGTTACCTCACCTGTGGATAAGTTCTTGCGGTGTCCAATTGTGTGGACAAGGTTCGTGCAACACCTCTTAGATGCCGAACCACCAAGTGTTGGTCGACACAACAGGGACTAGCGTGCCGGCAAGCACGTGAACCTTGGGAGAAAAATTGGTTGTCTCTTGCCCTTTGGTATTCTCCCGGTGATTGATTTAGTATTCATCTTGTGATTGGTTCACTCCTCTACACGGTGGTATAATCACCCTACTCACTCATTTATATTCTTGCAAACTAGTTGTGGCAAGCTCTTTAGTATAATTAGAATTGAGAGCTTGCTTTGTTATTTTAAGTTCATCTAGTGGAGCTCTTTAGAGTAGCAAGATTGAGAGCTCTTAGTGAGTAGTAACATTGCAAGTTGTGTGCCAAGTAATTATTGCAACTAGAATTGTTGGATAGGTGGCTTGCAACCCTTGTAGAGCTAGAGCAAGTTTGCATTTCGCTATTTGTCATACTAATCAAATTGCTCTAGTTGATTTGTAGATTTTTAAATAGGCTATTCATCCCCCCTCTAGCCATATTAGGACCTTTCATCATCCCGACCATTAGAGCGCGCACGTTGATCAGACGCAATGCCGAGTCCAGTCACTATTGATCGAACGTGTCCGGTCACGCTGTCGCCGCTCTGCAACCTCTCTGGACTCGATCGGACGCTGTTGTTCCTGTGTCCGGTCGTCCTGACCGTTAGAGCGTGCACGTTGATCGAACACACTACCGTGTCCGGTCATGGTTGATCAGACGCATCCGGTCGTGCTATCGCCGTTGTGGAATCTCTCTAGACTCGATCGGACGTTGCAGTTCCCAAGTCCGGTCGATTATCCGCCAGCGTCCGGTCAGTGCTGAATGTGTTGCTAAGATGATGAACAGTGCCATCATCATGTCCGATCGCTTTTAGTCCTCAGTGTCTGGTCGCTGCTGCTGACGCCTGAAGTTGCTGAGCAACTGATCGAACGCGTCCGATCCCTATAAGGGTCGTGTTTGGTCACCTCAGTTAAGCTCGTTTCTTCGTGATCTTACGTCCGACTTGGTTCCTATCTTCGTGCTTGGACTTTGCTTGATATCTTGGATCTTCTCTTGTGCTTCTAGGGTATTGCTTATGATCTTGATCGTGGGATCACCATGTCGCCTTCGTCCAAGTCACGTCTTGCACCCTATTGAACTACAAAACAATCACTTGCAAATTCATTAGTCCAATTTGGTTGTGTTGGTCATCAAACACCAAAATCCAAAGTAAATGGGCCTAGGGTCTATTTTCCTTACACTCTCTCACTCCATTGTTGACCTAAAGCCCCCAAGCAAATCCATTGATTTCTCCATCAATCCTTGAGGGAAAAAGGGTCCAAAACTTGATTAGAGAGCAACTCCATTGATTCTAAATTCTAAAGAGCACTTGGTTCACGTTTTAGCCGGCGGTTGTGTTTGTTACTATTAGAGCTTGGCTCCTAGCAGGCTAGAGCGTCGCCCGTGGAGCTTGCCAACTTGTGTGGCAGTCTCGAAAGGTTTGTAACCATCTCTTGCAGCAAGTAAAATCACCCCTCATCTAAAGAGTTCACTCTCTTGACTTGAGAATGAGGTAGGGTTGCAAATCCCTAAGCCTTAGTGGCATACCTCAACAACGTGGATATAGGCAACCCTTGGTGGTGAGCTGAACCACAGGATAAATCCTTGTATCATCTTTGTGCTTGTGTTGCTACAATTGTATTCTTGTTGTTGTTGACGTTATTTCTAGGATTAAGGCCGATCTACTTGTGTGTGGTGTTCCCACCATTTTCAGATGTCGATCTATGATCTACTACCCTGTAGAAAGCTAAGAAATTTACACGATCTAAATTTCATTGGGTAGATTTTGAACTGTGAACTAATCTCTCCTGCAGGTGCGGTAGTGTTGTGCTCATGAAGCGGCAGTGCCGCGGGTGAATTTGACTTTGGTTTGAGTTAAATTTTTATAGGCCTATTCACCCCCCTCTAGGTGTACCAGAGATCCTACAAGGGGTCCTAGGGCGGCGGCGGCTGGGGGCGGGGCACCGGGAGGCCAGCGGTGGGCGCCCCAGGGGCGGCGGGGGCCGAGCGTCGATGGCGGGACGCGGGGGCAGGGGTGGCGATGGGATGCGTGTGTGTGTGTTGTAACACCCTAGGTGTTTGTCACCAGTTAAGCAGTGGGTTTGAGCTCAAACATGACAGATTAAGTGATGATGAAGATGTCAAGGTCAAACCTATGGAAATGAGCCCCAACCTAAACTTGGATGTTGCACCCTTGCTTTACATATAGGCCCTTTTCAAGATATATGCTTGGCTGGTGTTATTGGAATATCTTCATGTGTCTCACATCAATACCCATCTATATGGGTCACTGGAAAAGTTTCATGAAGTTTGGAATAAAAAAAAGTCACCTGAAATGATAAGTTATATCCTTGTTGGAATGGCCTTATTAAGTGAATGAGAACATGTGTCATCAACCAAACCTTGCAACTTGCCCAAATGACTCTAGATGAACTCTACAACAAAAGTCATGAAAGGTTCATGTTGAGCAAATGCCAAGAAAATGCTCCAATGGACCACAAAGGATAATTTAAGCTTTATCGTGATTCTACTTTGGTCAAAGTAGAACTATAGGTTCTGCACCTGTTTTGAAGTTGGACATTAAATAAAAGTTGAAGCTCATGTTATGTAGAAGAAACTTTGTTTAAGGGTCGAGAGCTAGTTTGGTCCATAACCTAGTCAAACAGAGCTCACAAGATTCAATGTAGTGCTGTTTTGGAGCCCAAGATTTTGCCTAAGTCCTAACTGACGTTTTTGTTCGGGTACCCTAGTTTGGAGCTTTCTGTCTTCCTAATCAGGCCAAACCAGTCTAAGAACCTTTAATGAAAGTTGTTGCTTGGTTCGCGCACAACAAACTTTGCTTTTGGAGTATACCATGGATCGGCTCGAAACCAAGTCTAGCAGTGGCTCAAGTTGGAACCTGTTGCTGATTTCAGCACTTAGAAATATTCTAAGTCTAGAAATTCATCGACATCGACATTGGCGTCTCGCGTTCTCCAAAATTCGTTAAGAATCTCTGTAACAACCCAAAAATCCACACACCAAAAATCACAACTACAAAATTTTTGTTTAAGTCCTATGTGATGTTGAGTGACACATGTAGAAGCCTAACCCTAGTTTTGGATTGGATGTGAATCAACTAGGTTAAGATCATAAGCATAGTTTGGTTTTATGCCACATGTGTAATTAAATTCCTAAATGAATAAATCATGCATGCATCCTTAGACCCACTTGTGATTTGGATTCTTTTGCCTTATGTGATGTTTAACTAACTTACTTAATATTTATAATAAATCCTAACCAAATTGGCAACGAATAAAAGAGAAAGGAAAGAAGAGGAAGGCAGCAGCTCAGCCAAACCTGCCTCGACCAGCCCAGCTAGCTAGCCCACCTGCCCTTCCACTCGCGCACGTGCGTAGCCCACGAAGCCGGCCTAGCAGCACCTTGCCGCCCGCGCGCGCGCAAGCCGCTGACGAGCCGGACCCGCCCGTCAGACGTCATGTGCTGCACGCCACCGCATCAGGACAAGCTGACGTCCTGACCCCGCTTGTCAGCATAGTAGCGTCTTCTTCCCCTCGCCCACGCATTCTCCCCTCACGACCGGAGGCCGACCAACGTGGCAGGTGCGGGCCCAGGGTCACGCAAATCGCATGACCTTGTTCCCCCTTGCGCCGTGCCTACGCTGCCGCACGTGGGCCGTCGGATGCGTCGCACGCATCACCACCGCCCGATCGCCGTCCGCCATTGGAGCCCTTGGAGCTCGGCTATAAAAGCCAACGCCTGTGAACCCTAACCCTCAGCCCGTTCGCCGCCGCCGCTGGTGGCACAGCACCACACAGCATCAAGCCGAGAGAGAGGGAGGAGGGAGAAGCAAGGAGGAGAAGGAAGCCGCTACAGGGAGGACCTCGCCGGAGCCAGGAAGCGCCGCCCCGATCCGCTACAGCGACGTAGCTGCTCGGCACAGCACTACATCGCCTCATCATGGCCTCGCCTCGCCACCGCACCGCCATCCTACTGCCACGAACCCTACGGTGAGCCATCTTGCTGAGACCACCTCCCTAGCCAAATGGAACGTGCACCACCATGATCAAAACCTTGCTGAAGCTTCGAGCTCCGGCCTAGCCAACTGGTTAGCTAAGGAGACCGCCATGGCCACGCCTGCCAAAACCCAGGACGCGCCGTGCGCGCTGCCATCAGCCAAACGGAGGACCCCAGCCATGATGTTGTACGTCGGAGCAAGAGCGCACATGCACGGGCACACTCACCATGGCCGAGAGCACAACCATGGCGAGAAAACCGTGTCATCTACGTCGCGGTAAAGGCGACGATTGACACCCCGACTGGCTTCGCCATGACGAGAGATAGATCGCGCTCACCTTATCCAAGGAAGAAGCCCACCGGAGCCCTGCGTTGCCGCACCGCACCTCGTCGGAGCGCCACTGCCTCTGTTTTGCCCCCACCACTGTGGCCGGAGCCACTGGGAGCACTAGGAGCTCCTTCAACACGCCCACCATGGTCGTAGAAGCACCGTGGAGCTCACACGCTCCTCCAACTGGGCTCTCGCTACCACTGTAGCCCTGTCCATGCACGCCGATGAACCCACGCCGCAGTTCGCCGTGGCCAGAGCCCTAGGAAGCCCTAGCCGTCGCCCCGACCCCACCGTTGCAGTCGCCATGACATGGGGAAGCTATTGCCTACCCTAATCGGACGCTAGCGCCGCCGCGGGTGCTCGCCGGTGACCTCACAGCCGGTGGGAGCCCCGTCGAGGAAGAGGTGGGGATTTTCCCCACGTCGACCTCACCGACCACGATCACGCCGACCACGATCTCGTCGACCACATCCCGAGCAGCCCCGCTGAGCTCCGACCATGAGCTCGCCGACCACGACCACGCCGACCACATCCCGAGTAGCTCCGCCGAGCAGCTCCGACCACGACCACGTCGTGCACGTGAACCAAACCCTGGGAAGGAGTAAGTGGACCAAGTCCTTCAGAGACTGGCTCTGCGGTCTATGGACCAACGCAGGCAGGTTCACCATGATTCACGCCTCACCTGCGCCCATGGATCACGGCCCGTTAGTGGCCCAGTAAGACGACATGGCCGCACCAGCGCGCGCCACGTGGCGGGCCAAGCCTAGCCTAAATCCAGGCCCAACCAACCCAGTCAAGGCCCGGCCTGTATCGACCATTGACTGGTCAACGTTGACCATTGACCGGGGCCACATGTCAGTGACTGTGATCCGATGACCGTTGACTCGCCCGTTGACTTGACGTTGACTTAGACCGGACCCACATGTCAGTGACCCAAGAGCCCTTGGTCCCACCTGTCAGTACCAGAACCGAGACAATGACGTCATGCTGACGTCATACTGATGTCAGCATGCCACGTGGACCAGTCACAGTGTGACACGTGTCAGCCCTGAATTAATCAGCCTTAATTATTTTCAGAGATGATTTAAACTTCGGAAATTCATAACTAATTCATACGAACTCAGAAAAATACGAAACTAGGACCAAAATTCATCTAAAATCAAGCTTTACGCAATGAAACCATGTTTGAGTGCATTTGGCTCTTTTTGAATTTTCATTGTTCTTTGTGCTATTCTATAGACGTCGCTAATGCGACTATAATACGATCGTTTGCAGACTCGGAGGAGAACCAGACGGACGAGGACTGAGAGTACCATGAGGAGTATGGAGACAACTACACTGAAGGTGCCACATCCCACCCAATCTCGTAGCACCTATTACGCATGGCTAATATAGGACTGCTATTGCTTTACTTTACTGTTATAATCATAATATGATAGGACTTGCATGGTAGTATGCTCACTCGATGGCCTTTACCTTGACGCAACCTTACCCCTGCATACCCTGCTATTAGGCTAGACACACGCTTGCTGCTATATTTCATTGCTTATACTTCTACGATGCTTATACTACATTAATGCGTGGTGGAAACTGGTGTTATCTAGACTATGGGGAGCGTGTTGCGTGTGTGACTTGGGTGTGTGGAGGGTGAGGGTTGTGTCAACCAAGTTGGAGTATACGACGAGCCTAGGGCAAGTCTTGCCATGGGGTGCTACCTGGGCACCCCTGGAAATGGATACATGTGGTGGGTAAAATGGTATATAAGGTGGTCCTGGGTGTGAACCTGTGATAGGAGGAGCCCGGGATGGAGGTGCTGTGGTGGCACGGTAAATGGAAACCCTGATGAAGACATTCTAGCTTGGTCATCCCTAAGGACTTACTAGTACTCAGATTCACCGGGAAGCCTTACGTACCACTCGCCCTATATGGTGCGGGACGGCCGGACTACTTGGTAGGATATTGCCACTACTGCTAGGTTGATAGCGGACAGTGTAAGGAGGTACGGGGCGCGGAGGATTTCCCCCACACCCTTCCGAGACTTCATGGAGACCTTGTGGACCCAGCTCATGACTCACAGTTTCAGCCACCCCAGGACTAGACTTGGGGTGTACCAGGGATGAATGGTAGAGTGGCATTATCCTAGGCTAGCAAGCGGCCAGAATCAGCCCAGTTGACGACGGTCAGCGAAGAAGGCAGATCTTGTGGTTATGTAAAACCTCTGCAGAGTGTATGGTTGATCGATCGATACATGTGCCGACTTGTCGGCTATGGACCTTTCCTGGGTTTCGCTTAAACTAGATAATGAGATGAGTCCTTCTCTTCTTCCCCCGTGAGAGAGTGTTGGTCGTAGTCAGGGGCTACAGGCCATGAGACAGTGCCGAGAGGGAGTTGGCCTGTCGACTGAGCGATGGTATGGTGATGATGGGTATATCGATCCCAGGATCGAAACCTGGCTCTGGACGGGAATGGGGTGGAATGTGTGAGGGAATGGTGTTAAAACTTGACTACACTATTATATACTTGATATGCTAATACATAGGAAACCCTAGCCTTATAGGTTCCTTTTGATTATATCCAACTTGCATCCAATTTCCACAAAGCAATGCTCATAGGGTGGGAGTGGTCCAGTACAAATCGTACTGATAAATTTTGGCACACAGGTTCTGCTGAGGAGTATAGCTCCGAGGAGTTTGACGGTTGAGGGGTTCGTTCCTACGCTCGAGTTTGGCGATCTTATCTTCAAGCTGTTCTGAATGAATGCTACTTTTGATTCCGCCAATGCGGCGATGTAATAATTTATGTAATTCCGCACTAATTGTACTCTGATATATCGTTGTATGGATGTGATATTCGACTGGAATTTGGGTAATATGATCTACAACGGTCTTATTACACTTCGACTCGGTGGATTTCCCTTCGCGGAAATCAGGTCGCTTCAGTTGGTATCAGAGCCATACTTGACCATAGGATGAAACCCTCAGAAATGAACGATAGAATAGGACGTGAACATCCCTTCTTTCGGTTATATACCGACCCTGCATTTACTTTTATGCAAGACTTATCTATTATTGACCTGCTAACACCTGTTCCTTAAAACATGCAGATGGCAACGAATGTCAACTGGCCGCCTCTAGGACCGCTACCTCTGGACCACGCCAAGCTTACCTTCGACCTACGTGAGCTCGGGGGTTTTGCACAAACCCTCTACCGAGTTCTTGTCACGTTAGGAGTCCCCGACGAGCTTGTCAAGGTCACCTGCACCGGGAAGCCAGCTCAGGAAGGAGGAATCGAAGGACCGATTGCCACCTCAGTCGAGTTCCCAGCTAGCACTACCATACCTTCTGTCCCAGCCTTCACCGAGTTGACTATAGAGGACACAGTCGAGGAGGGACTGCAAGCTATCTCACACAAGGCACTTCGCAGAGTGATGAGGGACCACTACGAGCACCTGAAGACGATAGAGTTCCGTCTACTTCCCCAAGCCCTCGACCTCAGCCTTACCCCTAGTGAGCAGAGTTTCGCAGCCGGCAGAGTTATCCTTGCCGAGGAGGATAGATGCCTTCGCGTCTCGGCTATCCACCTACTAGAGCAGGACAGGTACGTGACCCAGCTGGAGCAGAGGAGACGTCAGGACCAGGCCCTTCTGTGGGATTACCAGGAGCAAGACTCGCAGGGAGCACAGGAGCGAGCTAGTCTAGTTGAGACAGTTGCCAAGCTACAGGATGAGCTCAACCGTCTTGAAGAAGTCCACAGAACAGAGGTCGCAGACTTATAGGACAAAGCCGCCAACCTAGGCAATAGGAACTGCTACCTCGACAGCAAGGTCTTGGAGTTGTAGATAGAGTTGGACGATAAGAAGGCCGAGTTCAACCGCAGAGGAGACAGAGAGAGGTCCAAGGGGATTGATATGCTGAAAATCCAATCTCGGAACAAGACCATGACTCAGGATCTAGAGGAGTTCAGGAAGAAGGTTGTTCGCAACTAGGGTCACCTGATCGAGGCACTCAGGCAGAACGAGTACCTACAGGACAAGTGTGAGAGGACATGGCAGGCTTGGTAGAAGTCTGACAAGAAGCGCCTCAGGGAGATGAAGGGTATGTGGGATCAGCTACCCAAGGAGATTCGCAGCAAGACAAAGCCTAGGATAGAGGAGTTTGAGTTAGCCCCGACTCGCCTCAACCTAGACGCCTGCCCTACCCTACCTAGAGCCAAGCCTACTGAGGAGCTCGCCGAAGCCTTGAAGTACGTGTCCTGACTTCACAAGTCTGACGAGGAGATCGAGATCGAGAACAGTCGTATCCCAGCTGCGGTGTACGAGTTAAAGTAGATGACCCTGCGTGGTCATGATTCATGTCACTAGCTTCCATAAGTTGTACCCCATGATGTACCCCTTATGAGATGTAATATGAGACACTATGCGTAGTATGATTCTCACGAGTCTTCAAGTGTAGCTACTGGAGATGATGCTATGTAATAAAACTCATGCAATGAATGTTTTGGATCTTATTGCATTTTATGGACCTTATTGCTTCTTTGTAATGAATGTTGGATAGTATAAATGTTTTTCTTTAAATCGTCAAAAATCATGTAATCATACTAAATTATAAGCACTTATGGCACAAACACTAAAATTCCTATGATCCGTGTTGCAGATGCCGAACCGCCGATCTGATCGCCTAATGAACCGTGGACGTGCGCCCACCCCCGAACCAGTCGAACCAAATGGGGGGCGTGGTGGCAACAACCGTGGCCGTGGCCGTGGCCATGGACGTGGAGGGATACCCTTCAACCTGGAGAATACCCCGCCGCCTGAGGAGAACATTCCGCCACCACCACCATCGAACCTGGCAGAGGTGATGGCACAACAGACCCAACTTCTTGCAGCTCTTGTTAACGGAGCAAACCGTTGCCAGGGAGGTCAGCAGAATGACTTCCAAAGGAAGCTGGAAGGATTTCTGAAGCTAAGGCCACCTACCTATGATGGCACCGACCCTGACCCGCTAGTGGCCGATGACTGGCTCAAGGAGATGGAGAAGAAGCTTGACCTCACTACTTTCACCGACGATGAGTGTGTCGGAGCTGCCGCACACCAGCTCACAGGTGCAGCACGCGCCTGGTGGGACAGTTTTAGTGATTCCCATGAGGACCCTGCCAACATCTCGTGGGACGAGTTCGCCGAAGCATTCATTGAGTATCACATTCCCAAGGGTATCATGGAGGCCAAAGCTGAGGAGTTCCGCAACATCAGGATGGGAAAGGACAGGGTGACTGAGTACACTACTCGTTTCACCAACCTTCTACGCTATGCACCTTCCTATGTTGTGAACTCTGAGAAGGAGAAGTTGTACTATTACCGCAAGGGACTTAACCCGCACATCAAGCTGAAGTTTGGCGGTATTGAGAGTAGCATGTTGCGTGCTCTGGTGGATCGCTGCATCCAGATCAAGAAGGATCGTGCTGAAGTTGGAGAGGAGTACAAGGAAAGGAAGCGTAAGCCTGAGGAGTCCTTCCGTGGACGTGATCGCAAGAGGTTCCGTAGAGATGCACCATCCAGGGAACGCTCTCGCCACAACAGGGATGACAACCCTGGATCGAGTAAGGGTAGTGGAGGCTACACCGCCAAATACTCCCGCCCTACTCAGGATCGTTACACCCGGGACCGTTATGCTCAGGACCGCAACACTCAGGACCGTTTCAACCGTTCCTGCTCTGTGAATGAATGCCCAGCACAGAACCGCTCTGCACCAGGCACTGGAAACTAGAAGGCACCTGTGCCAACCCCTACAGGCAGAACGCCTTTCACCTGCTTCGCTTGTGGCCAACCGGGTCACAAAGCTGTTGAGTGTCCTCAGAACTCAGCCGCTCAAAAGTCTCAGTTCAAGGGATCTGCTACCCGTGGACGTCTCAACCATCTGGATGCCGAGGAAGCACATGCTGCCCCTGACGTTGTGTACGGTATGTTTTTAGTTAACGGCAATACTGCATCAGTTCTATTTGACTCTGGAGCAACTTGTTCTTACATATCATCCAAGTTTGCACGAGAGCATGACCTGCCTGTAACCCCACGTAGAAAGCCTATCATCACCAGTTCACCTTTAGGAGACCTAAAATGCACCCACATCTGTAAGGGAGTGAGTCTTACCATCGAAGATCTTATCTGGGAGGACCTCGCCGGAGCCAGGAAGCGCCGCCCCCGATCCGCTACAGCGACGTAGCTGCTCGGCACAGCACTACATCGCCTCATCATGGCCTCGCCTCGCCACCGCACCGCCATCCTACTGCCACGAACCCTACGGTGAGCCATCTTGCTGAGACCACCTCCCTAGCCAAATGGAACGTGCACCACCATGATCAAAACCTTGCTGAAGCTTCGAGCTCCGGCCTAGCCAACTGGTTAGCTAAGGAGACCGCCATGGCCACGCCTGCCAAAACCCAGGACGCGCCGTGCGCGCTGCCATCAGCCAAACGGAGGACCCCAGCCATGATGTTGTACGTCGGAGCAAGAGCGCACATGCACGGGCACACTCACCATGGCCGAGAGCACAACCATGGCGAGAAAACCGTGTCATCTACGTCGCGGTAAAGGCGACGATTGACACCCCGACTGGCTTCGCCATGACGAGAGATAGATCGCGCTCACCTTATCCAAGGAAGAAGCCCACCGGAGCCCTGCGTTGCCGCCACCGCACCTCGTCGGAGCGCCACTGCCTCTGTTTTGCCCCCACCACTGTGGCCGGAGCCACTGGGAGCACTAGGAGCTCCTTCAACACGCCCACCATGGTCGTAGAAGCACCGTGGAGCTCACACGCTCCTCCAACTGGGCTCTCGCTACCACTGTAGCCCTGTCCATGCACGCCGATGAACCCACGCCGCAGTTCGCCGTGGCCAGAGCCCTAGGAAGCCCTAGCCGTCGCCCCGACCCCACCGTTGCAGTCGCCATGACATGGGGAAGCTATTGCCTACCCTAATCGGACGCTAGCGCCGCCGCGGGTGCTCGCCGGTGACCTCACAGCCGGTGGGAGCCCCGTCGAGGAAGAGGTGGGGATTTTCCCCACGTCGACCTCACCGACCACGATCACGCCGACCACGATCTCGTCGACCACATCCCGAGCAGCCCCGCTGAGCTCCGACCATGAGCTCGCCGACCACGACCACGCCGACCACATCCCGAGTAGCTCCGCCGAGCAGCTCCGACCACGACCACGTCGTGCACGTGAACCAAACCCTGGGAAGGAGTAAGTGGACCAAGTCCTTCAGAGACTGGCTCTGCGGTCTATGGACCAACGCAGGCAGGTTCACCATGATTCACGCCTCACCTGCGCCCATGGATCACGGCCCGTTAGTGGCCCAGTAAGACGACATGGCCGCACCAGCGCGCGCCACGTGGCGGGCCAAGCCTAGCCTAAATCCAGGCCCAACCAACCCAGTCAAGGCCCGGCCTGTATCGACCATTGACTGGTCAACGTTGACCATTGACCGGGGCCACATGTCAGTGACTGTGATCCGATGACCGTTGACTCGCCCGTTGACTTGACGTTGACTTAGACCGGACCCACATGTCAGTGACCCAAGAGCCCTTGGTCCCACCTGTCAGTACCAGAACCGAGACAATGACGTCATGCTGACGTCATACTGATGTCAGCATGCCACGTGGACCAGTCACAGTGTGACACGTGTCAGCCCTGAATTAATCAGCCTTAATTATTTTCAGAGATGATTTAAACTTCGGAAATTCATAACTAATTCATACGACCTCAGAAAAATACGAAACTAGGACCAAAATTCATCTAAAATCGAGCTTTACGCAATGAACCCATGTTTGAGTGCATTTGGCTCTTTTGAATTTTCATTGCTTCTTTGTGCTATTCTATAGACGTCGCTAATGCGACTATAATTCGATCGTTGCAGACTCGGAGGAGAACCAGACGGACGAGGACTGAGAGTACCGTGAGGAGTACGGAGACGACTACACTGAAGGTGCCACATCCCACCCAATCTCGTAGCACCTATTACGCATGGCTAATATAGAACTGCTATTGCTTTACTTTACTGTTATAATCATACTATGATAGGACTTGCATGGTAGTATGCTTACTTGATGGCCTTTACCTTGACGCAACCTTACCCCTGCATACCCTGCTATTAGGCTAGACACACGCTTGCTGCTATATTTCATTGCTTATACTTCTACTACGCTTATACTACATTAATGCGTGGTGGAAACTGGTGTTATCTGGACTATGGGGAGAGTGCTGCGTGTGTGACTTGGGTGTGTGGAGGGTGAGGGTTGTGTCGACCAAGTTGGAGTATACGACGAGCCTAGGGCAAGTCTTGCCATGGGGTGCTACCTGGGCACCCCTGGAAATGGATACCTGTGGTGGGTAAATGGTATATGAGGTGGTCCTGGGTGTGAACCTGTGATGGGAGGAGCCCGGGATGGAGGTGCTGTGGTGGCACGGTAAATGGAAACCCTGATGAAGACATTCTGGCTTGGTCATCCCTAAGGACTTACTAGTACTCAGATTCACCGGGAAGCCTTACGTACCACTCGCCCTATATGGTGCGGGACGGCCGGACTACTTGGTAGGATATTGCCACTACTGCTAGGTTGATAGCGGACAGTGTAAGGAGGTACGGGGCGCGGAGGATTTCCCCCACACCCTTCCGAGACTTCATGGAGACCTTGTGGACCCGGCTCATGACTCACAGTTTCAGCCACCCCAGACTAGACTTGGGGTGTACCAGGGCTGAATGGTAGAGTGGCATTATCCTAGGCTAGCAAGCGGCCGGAATCAGCCCAGTTGACGACGGTCAGCGAAGAAGGCAGATCTTGTGGTTATGTAAAACCTCTGCAGAGTGTATGGTTGATCGATCGATACATGTGCCGACTTGTCGGCTATGGACCTTTCCTGGGTTTCGCTTAAACTAGATAGTGAGATGAGTCCTTCTCTTCTTCCCCCGTGAGAGAGTGTCGGTCGTAGCCAGGGGCTACGGGCCATGAGACAGTGCCGAGAGGGAGTTGGCCTGTCGACTGAGCGATGGTATGGTGATGTGTGGAGATGGTGGTATATCGATCCCAGGATCGAAACCTGGCTCTAGGACGGGAATGGGGTGGAATGTGTGTGGGAATGGTGTTAAAACTTGACCAACTATTATTATATACTTGATATGCTAATACATAGGAAACCCCAGCCTTATAGGTTCCTTTTGATTATATCCAACTTGCATCCAATTTCCACAAAGCAATGCTCATAGGGTGGGAGTGGCCAGTACAAATCGTACTGATAAATTTTGGCACACAGGTTCTGCTGAGGAGTATAGCTCCGAGGAGTTTGACGGTTGAGGGGTTCGTTCCTACGCTCGAGTTTGGCGATCTTATCTTCAAGCTGTTCTGAATGAATGCTACTTTTGATTCCGCCAATGCGGCGATGTAATAATTTATGTAATTCCGCACTATTTGTACTCTGATATTATCGTTGTATGGATGTGATATTCGACTGGAATTTGGGTAATATGATCTACAACGGTCTTATTACACTTCGACTCTGTGGATTTCCCTTCGCGGAAATCAGGTCGCTTCAGTTGGTATCAGAGCCATACTTGACCATAGGACGAAACCCTCAGAAATGGACGATAGAATAGGACGTGAACAGCCCTTCTTTCGGTTATATACCGACCCTGCATTTACTTTTATGCAAGGCTTATCTATTATTGACCTGCTAACACCTGTTCCTTAAAACATGCAGATGGCAACGAACGTCGACTGGCCGCCTCTAGGACCGCTACCTCTGGACCACGCCAAGCTTACCTTCGACCTACGTGAGCTCGGGGGTTTTGCACAGACCCTCTACCGAGTTCTCGTCACGTTAGGAGTCCCCGACGAGCTTGTCAAGGTCACCTGCACCGGGAAGCCAGCTCAGGAAGGAGGAATCGAAGGACCGATTGTCACCTCAGTCGAGTTCCCAGCTAGCACTACCTTACCTTCTGTCCCAGCTTTCACCGAGTTGACTATAGAGGACACAGTCGAGGAGGGACTGCAAGCTATCTCACACAAGGCACTTCGCAGAGTGATGAGGGACCACTACGAGCACCTGAAGACGATAGAGTTCCGTCTACTTCCCCAGGCCCTCGACCTCAGCCTTACCCCTAGTGAGCAGAGTTTCGCAGCCGGCAGAGTTATCCTTGCCGAGGAGGATAGATGCCTTCGCGTCTCGGCTATCCACCTACTAGAGCAGGACAGGTACGTGACCCAGCTGGAGCAGAGGAGACGTCAGGACCAGGCCCTTCTGTGGGATTACCAGGAGCGAGACTCGCAGGGAGCACAGGAGCGAGCTAGTCTACTTGAGACAGTTGCCAAGCTACAGGATGAGCTCAACCGTCTTGAAGAAGTCCACAGAACAGAGGTCGCAGACTTATAGGACAAAGCCGCCAACCTAGGCAATAGGAACTGCTACCTCGACAGCAAGGTCTTGGAGTTGTAGAGAGAGTTGGACGACTAAGAAGGCCGAGTTCAACCGCAGAGGAGACAGAGAGAGGTCCAAGGGGATTGATATGCTGAAAATCCAATCTCGGAACAAGACCATGACTCAGGATCTAGAGGAGTTCAGGAAGAAGGCCTGTTCGCAACTAGGGTCACCTGATCGAGGCACTCAGGCAGAACGAGTACCTACAGGACAAGTGTGAGAGGACATGGCAGGCTTGGTAGAAGTCTGACAAGAAGCGCCTCAGGGAGATGAAGGGTATGTGGGATCAGCTACCCAAGGAGATTCGCAGCAAGACGAAGCCTAGGATAGAGGAGTTTGAGTTAGCCCCGACTCGCCTCAACCTAGACGCCTGCCCTACCCTACCTAGAGCCAAGCCTACTGAGGAGCTCGCCGAGGCCTTGAAGTACGTGTCCTGACTTCACAAGTCTGACGAGGAGATCGAGATCGAGAACAGTCGTATCCCAGCTGCGGTGTACGAGTTAGAGTAGATGACCCTGCGTGGTCATGAGTCATGTCAGTGGCTTCCATAAGTTGTACCCCATGATGTACCCCTTATGAGATGTAATATGAGACACTATGCGTAGTACGATTCTCGCGAGTCTTCAAGTGTAGCTACTGGAGATGATGCTATGTAATAAAACCCATGTAATGAATGTTTTGGATCTTATTGCATTTTATGGATCCTTATTGCTTCTTTGTAATGAGTGTTGGATAGTATAAATGTTTTTCTTTAAATCGTCAAAATCATGTAATCATACTAAATTATAAGCACTTATGGCACAAACACTAAAATTCCTATGATCCGTGTTGCAGATGCCGAACCGCCGATCTGATCGCCTAATGAACCGTGGACGTGCGCCCACCCCCGAACCAGTCGAACCAAATGGGGGGCGTGGTGGCAACAACCGTGGCCGTGGCCGTGGCCATGGACGTGGAGGGATACCCTTCAACCTGGAGAATACCCCGCCGCCTGAGGAGAACATTCCGCCACCACCACCACCGAACCTGGCAGAGGTGATGGCACAACAGACCCAACTTCTTGCAGCTCTTGTTAACGGAGCAAACCGTCGCCAGGGAGGTCAGCAGAATGACTTCCAAAGGAAGCTGGAAGGATTTCTGAAGCTAAGGCCACCTACCTATGATGGCACCGACCCTGACCCGCTTGTAGCCGATGACTGGCTCAAGGAGATGGAGAAGAAGCTTGACCTCACTACTTTCACCGACGATGAGTGTGTTGGAGCTGCCACACACCAGCTCACAGGTGCAGCACGCGCCTGGTGGGACAGTTTTAGTGATTCCCATGAGGACCCTGCCAACATCTCGTGGGATGAGTTCGCCGAAGCATTCACTGAGTATCACATTCCCAAGGGTATCATGGAGGCCAAAGCTGAGGAGTTCCGCAACATCAAGATGGGAAAGGACAGGGTGACTGAGTACACTACTCGTTTCACCAACCTTCTACGCTATGCACCTTCCTATGTTGTGAACTCTGAGAAGGAGAAGCTTGTACTATTACCGCAAGGGACTTAACCCGCACATCAAGCTGAAGTTTGGCGGTATTGAGAGTAGCACGTTGCGTGCTCTGGTGGATCGCTGCATCCAGATCGAGAAGGATCGTGCTGAAGCTGGAGAGGAGTACAGGGAGAGGAAGCGTAAGCCTGAGGAGTCCTTCCGTGGACGTGATCGCAAGAGGTTCCGTAGAGATGCACCATCCAGGGAACGCTCTCGCCACAACAGGGATGACAACCCTGGATCGAGTAGGGGTAGTGGAGGCTACACCGCCAAATACTCCCGCCCTGCTCAGGATCGTTACACCCGGGACCGTTATGCTCAGGACCGCAACACTCAGGACCGTTTCAACCGTTCCCGCTCTGTGAATGAACTGCCCAGCACAGAACCGCTCTGCACCAAGCACTGGAAACTAGAAGGCACCCGCGCCAACCCCTACAGGCGGTACGCCTTTCACCTGCTTCGCTTGTGGCCAACCGGGTCACAAAGCCGCTGAGTGCCCTCAGAACTCAGCCGCTCAGAAGTCTCAGTTCAAGGGATCTGCTACCCGTGGACGTCTCAACCATCTGGACGCCGAGGAAGCACATGCTGCCCCTGACGTTGTGTACGGTATGTTTTTAGTTAATGGCAATACTGCATCAGTTCTATTTGACTCTGGAGCAACTTGTTCTTACATATCATCCAAGTTTGCACGAGAGCATGACCTGCCTGTAACCCCACGTGAAAGCCTATCATCACCAGTTCACCTTTAGGAGACCTAAAATGCACCCACATCTGTAAGGGAGTGAGTCTTACCATTGAAGGTCTTATCTTTAAAGCCGACCTAACCCTGTTACCTTCCACAAACCTAGATGTCATCTTAGGTATGGATTGGCTAACCATTCACCGAGGTATCATATCATGTTCACCTAGATACGTCCAAGTGACCCACCCATCAGGCCAAGTTATTAGATGTGAACCCTCAGTCCGGAAAGTCCACTTCTATCCTATGTGCCCTTAAAGCCAGTTCAGAATCACAAGAAAGAGGAGAAGACAGTTCATGATGTGCCTGTGGTCAGAGACTATCCCGATGTATTCCCTGAAGAATTACCGGGTATGCCACCAGACCGTGATGTAGAGTTCATCATTGATCTTTTGCCGGGAACAGGACCCATTGCCAAGAGACCCTATCGCATGTCAGTTGATGAACTAGGCCGAGCTCAAGAAACAGCTTGATGAGCTCATCTCGAAGGGATATATCAGACCCAGTGCTTCACCCTGGGGATCCCCTATTCTGTTTGTTAAGAAGAAGGATGGCTCAATGAGAATGTGCATTGATTACCGGAACTTGAACGCTAGTCACCATCAAGAACAAGTACCCTCTGCCAAGAATCGATGATCTGCTTGATCAGCTTCGAGGTGCCAAGTATTTCTCCAAGATTGATCTCAGATCTGGCTATCATCAGATGAAGATTCGAGAGAGTGACATCTCGAAGACAGCTTTCGTGACTAGGTATGGGCAGTTTGAGTTCACCGTGGTGTCCTTTGGACTCACGAATGCTCCCGCATACTTCATGAACATGATGAATAAGGTTTTCATGAATGAACTGGATAAGTTCGTGGTAGTATTCATTGATGACATCCTTGTCTATTCACCCACCGCCGAAGAACATGAACATCATCTGAGAACTGTGCTTGAGAAATTAGCACAACATCAGCTCTACTGCAAAGTTCAGCAAATGCGAATTTTGGCTACAGGAAGTTGCCTTCTTAGGCCATGTACTATCAGCTAAAGGTGTCGCAGTTGACCCAGCCAAGATTGAAGCTGTGAAAGAGTGGGATCAACCCCGTAATGTGACAGAAGTCAGAAGTTTCTTGGGATTGGCTGGATATTATCGCCGATTCATTGAGAACTTCTCCAAGATAGCCCGTCCAATGACCAACCTTCTGAAGAAGACTAAGGAGTTTGAATGGACGCCCGAGTGCGAACAAAGCTTCCAGGAATTGAAACAGAAGCTTACCACAACTCCTGTGCTAGCATTGCCTGATATCAGCAAAGATTTCGTGGTCTATTGTGATGCATCCCGTCAAGGACTTGGTTGTGTATTGATGCAAGATGGAAGAGTGATAGCATATGCTTCTCGATAGTTGAAAGAACACGAGAACCGTTACCCAACTCATGATCTTGAGTTAGCAGCAGTTGTGCATGCCTTGAAGATCTGGAGGACACTACTTGATAGGCAACAAGTGTGATATCTATACGGATCACAAGAGCTTGAAGTACTTTTTCACTCAGGAAGATCTAAATATGAGGCAACGCCGATGGCTAGAGTTGATCAAGGACTATGACCTAGAAATTCACTATCATCCGAGAAAAGCTAATGTAGTCGCAGATGCTCTCAGTCGCAAGAGTTACTGTCACACTTTGATCACTGAATCCGTACCACCTGAGCTCAAGGAAGAGATTGAAGATTTCCAACTTGAGATACTACCGCATGAGCTTGTTGAATGAGCTCCGCATACAGTATGATCTCACAGATCGCATCCGTCAAGCTCAGAAAAGTTGTGAAGAGATCGAATATCTCCGTAGGTCTGATGAAACTAGGCTACAAGACCAACCACCAGGAAGATGAACAAGGAACCATCTGGTTCAAGAACAGAATCTGTGTTCCATCTGACCCAGTACTACGAGAGGAAATTCTATCAGAAGCTCACGATTCCAAGTACTGTATTCACCCTGGAGGTTCAAAGATGTATCAAGACTTGAAGAAACACTTTTGGTGGAAAGGCATGAAGACAGACATTGCGGGACATGTGGCACGATGTGACACCTGTAATAGAGTCAAGGCTGAACATCAAAGGCCTGCAGGATTGCTGAAGCCTCTTGACGTTCCTGAGTGGAAATGGGAGAGCATATCCATGGATTTCATAGTTGGATTGCCCCGTTCACAGAAAGGCAATGATTCCATCTGGGTGATTGTTGATCGTTTGACCAAGATTGCTCACTTTGTACCAGTTAAGACCAAGACCGATGCCGAAAAATTAGCAGATCTATATGTTGAGCATATTCTCAGACTGCATGGAGCTCCCTCTAGTATTGTATCTGATCGTGGTCCTCAGTTTGTGTCCTGATTCTGGGAAGCCCTGCACAAGTCCATTGGAACCAAACTTGATTTCAGTACCGCTTATCACCCATAGACAGATGGACAGACGGAACGAGTAAATCAGATCTTAGAAGACATGCTTCGCGCTAGTGTACTGAATTATGGCTCTGATTGGGAGAAATGCCTACCCTATGCAGAGTTCTCTTACAACAACAGCTACCAAGCCAGTATCAAGATGTCGCCGTTTGAAGCTCTGTATGGCAGACCTTGTAAGACACCTTTGATGTGGTCTCAACCGGGGGAAAGATCGTTCTTTGATTCTGCTAAGATCCAAGATGCAGAAGAAGGAGTTGCTCAAGTGAAGGAGAATTTGAGGATTGCTCAAAGTCGATACAAGAGCTATGCTGACAAAAGAAGAAGAGAACTTGAGTTCAATGTGGGAGACTTCGTCTATCTCAAGGTATCCCCGCTACGTGGAACTATCAGATTCCATGTGAAAGGAAAGCTTGCCCCTAGATTTGTTGGGCCATACAAGATCCGCAAGAGGATTGGAAAACTCGCTTACAAACTTGAGCTACCTGAGGAATTGGCGGGTGTACATCCCGTATTCCATGTCTCACAGCTACGCAAGTGTTTGAGAGTGCCCGATGAAGTAGTTCCAACTGATACACTTGACATTCAAGACACTCTCGAGTATAAAGAACATCCTATCAGAATTCTGGGTAGAGATACCAAAGAGACCCGAAGCAAAACTATTCCTATGTGCAAGATCCAATGGAGCAATCACACTGAGAGAGAAGCAACATGGGAGAAAGAGTCTGACCTCCGGCTATGATACCCTTACCTCTTCGAAGAGTACGTTACGTTTTAATCTCGGGGACGAGATTCTGTTAAGGGGGTAGGACTGTAACAACCCAAAAATCCACACACCAAAAATCACAACTACAAATTTTTTGTTTAAGTCCTATGTGATGTTGAGTGATACATGTAGAAGCCTAACCCTAGTTTTGGATTGGATGTGACCCAACTAGGTTAAGATCATAAGCATAGTTTGGTTTTATGCCACATGTGTAATTAAATTCCTAAATGAATAAATCATGCATGCATCCTTAGACCCACTTGTGATTTGGATTCTTTTGCCTTATGTGATGTTTAACTAACTTACTTAATATTTATAATAAACCCTAACCAAATTGGCAACGAATAAAAGAGAAAGGAAAGAAGAGGGAGGCAGCAGCTCAGCCCAGCCTGCCTCGACCAGCCCAGCTAGCCAGCCCGCCTGTCCTTCCACTCGCGCACATGCGTAGCCCACGAAGCCGGCCCAGCATCGCCGCCGCGCGCGCGCAAGCCGCTGACAAGCCGGCCCGCTCGTCAGTCACGCCTGCACGCCGCCGCATCAGGACAAGCTGACGACCCGACCCCGCTTGTCAGCAAGTAGCGTCTTCTTCCCCTCGCCCACGCATTCTCCCCCACGACCGAGGCCGACCAGCGTGGCAGGCGGGCCCAGGGTCACGCAAATCGCATGACCTTGTTCCCCTTGCGCCGCGCCTACGCTACCGCACGTGGCCGTCGGATGCGCGCACGTATCACCACCGCCCGATCGCCGTCCGCCATTGGAGCCCTTGGAGCTCGGCTATAAAAGCCAACGTCCTGAGCCCTAACCCTCAGCCTTTCGCCGCCGCTGCTGGTGGCACAACCACACAGCGTCAAGCCGAAGAGAGGGAGGAGGGAGAAGCAAGGAGGAGAAGGAAGCCGCTGCAGGAGGACATCGCCGGAGCTAGGAAGCGCCGCCCCCGATCCGCTACAGCGACGTAGCTGCTCGGCACGGCACTGCATCGCCTCATCACAGCCTCGCCTCGCCACCGCACCGCCATCCTACTGCCACGAACCCTACGGTGAGCCATCTTGCTGAGACCACCTCCCTAGCCAAATGGAACATGCACCGCCATGATCAAAACCTTGCTGAAGCTTCGAGCTCCGGCCTAGCCAACTGGTTAGCTAAGGAGACCGCCATGGCCATGCCTGCTGAGACCCAGGACGCGCCGTGCACGCTGCCATCAGCCAAACAGAGGACCCCAGCCATGACGTTGTACGTCGGAGCAGGAGCGCACATGCACGGGCACACTCACCATGGCCGAGAGCACAACCATGGCGAGACCACCGTGTCATCTACATCGCAGTAAAGGCGATGATTGACACCCCGACTGGCTCCGCCATGATGAGAGACAGATCACGCTCACCTTAGCCAAGGAAGAAGCCCACCAGAGCCCTGCGTTGCCGCACCGCACCTCGTCGGAGCGCCACCGCCTCTGTTTTGCCCCCACCACTGTGGCCGGAGCCACTGGGAGCACTAGGAGCTCCTTCAACACGCCCACCATGGCCATAGAAGCACTGTGGAGCTCACACGCTCCTCCAACTGGGCTCTCGCTACCACTGCAGCCCTGTCCATGCACGCCGACAAACCCATGCCGTAGTTCGCCGCGGCCAGAGCCCTAGGAAGCCCAAGTCATTGCCCCGACCCCACCGTCGCAGTCGCCATGACATGGGGAAGCTATTGCCTACCCTAATCGGACGCTAGCGCCGCCGTGCGTGCTCGCCGGTGACCTCACAGCCAGCGGGAGCCCCATCGAGGAAGAGGTGGGGATTTTCCCCACGTCGACCTCGCCGACCACGATCACGTCGACCACGATCACGCCGACCACGATCTCGTCGACCACATCCCGAGCAGCCCCGCCGAGCTCCGACCACGAGCTCGCCGACCACGATCACGCCGACCACATCCCGAGCAGCTCCGTCGAGCAGCTCCGACCACGACCACATCGTGCACGTGAACCGAACCCTGGGAAGGAGTAAGTGGACCAAGTCCTTCATAGACCGGCTCTGCGGTCTATGGACCAACGCAGGCAGGTTCACCATGAACCGCGCCTCACCTGCGCCCATGGATCACGGCCCGTTAGTGGCCCAGTAAGACGACGTGGCCGCACCAGCGCGCGCCACGTGGCGGGCCAAGCCTGGCCCAAATCCAGGCCCAACCAGCCTAGTCAAGGCCCGGCCTGTATCGACCATTGACCGGTCAATGTTGACCATTGACCGGGGCCACATGTTAGTGACTGTGATCCGATGATCGTTGACTCGCCCGTTGACTTGACGTTGACTTAGACCGGACCCACATGTCAGTGACCCAAGAGCCCCTGGTCCCACCTGTCAGTACCAGAACCGAGACAATGACGTCATGCTGACGTCATACTAATGTCAGCATGCCACGTGGACCAGTCACAGTGTGACACGTGTCAGCCCTGAATTAATCAACCTTAATTATTTTCAGAGATGATTTAAACTTCGGAAATTCATAACTAATTCATACGAACTCAGAAAATACGAAACAAGGACCAAAATTCATCTAAAATCGAGATTTACGCAATGAACCCATGTTTGAGTGCATTTGACTCTTTTTCAATTTTCATTGTTCTTTGTGCTATTCTATAGACGTCGCTAACGTGACTATAATACGATCGTTTGCAGACTCAGAGGAGAACCAGTCGGACGAGGACCGAGAGTACTGTGAGGAGTACGGAGACGACTACACTGAAGGTGCCACATCCCACCCAATCTCATAGCACCTATTACGCATGGCTAATATACGACTGCTATTGCTTTACTTTACTGTTATAATCATACTATGATAGGACTTGCATGGTAGTATGCTTACTTGATAGCCTTTACCTTGACACAACCTTACCCCTGCATACCCTGCTATTAGGCTAGACACACGCTTGCTGCTATATTTCATTGCTTATACTTCTACTACGCTTATACTACATTAATGCGTGGTGGAAACTGGTGTTATCTGGACTATGGGGAGAGTGCTGCGTGTGTGACTTGGGTGTCTGGAGGGTGAGGGTTGTGTCGACCAAGTTGGAGTATACGACGAGCCTGGGGCAAGTCTTGCCATGGGGTGCTACCTGGGCACCCCTAGAAATGGATACCTGTGGTGGGTAAATGGTATATGAGGTGGTCCTGGGTGTGAACCTGTGATGGGAGGAGCCCAGGATGGAGGTGCTGTGGTGGCACGGTAAATGGAAACCCTGATGAAGACATTCTGGCTTGGTCATCCCTAAGGACTTACTAGTACTCAGATTCACCGGGAAGCCTTACGTACCACTCGCCCTATATGGTGCGGGACGGCCAGACTACTTAGTAGGATATTGCCACTACTGCTAGGTTGATAGCGGACAGTGTAAGGAGGTACGGGGCACGGAGGATTTCCCCCACACCCTTCCGAGACTTCATGGAGACCTTGTGGACCCGGCTCATGACTCACAGTTTCAGCCGCCCTAGACTAGACTTGGGGTGTACCAGGGCTGAATGGTAGAGTGGCATTATCCTAGGCTAGCAAGCGGCCGGAATCAGCCCAGTTGACGATGGTCAGCGAAGAAGGCAGATCTTGTGGTTATGTAAAACCTCTGCAGAGTGTATGGTTGATCGATCGATACATGTGCCGACTTGTCGGCTATGGACCTTTCCTGGGTTTCGCTTAAACTAGATAATGAGATGAGTCCTTCTCTTCTTCCCCCGTGAGAGAGTGTCGGTCGTAGCCAGGGGCTACAGGCCATGAGACAGGGCCGAGAGGGAGTTAGCCTATCGACTGAGCGATGGTATGGTGATGGTATGGTGATGGTATATCGATCCTAGGATCGAAACCTGGCTCTGGACGGGAATGGGGTGGAATGTGTGAGGGAATGGTGTTAAAACTTGACTACACTATTATATACTTGATATGCTAATACATAGGAAACCCCAGCCTTATAGGTTCCTTTTGATTATATCCAACTTGCATCCAATTTCCACAAAGCAATGCTCATAGGGTGGGAGTGGCCAGTACAAATCGTACTGATAAATTTTGGCACACAGGTTCTGCTGAGGAGTATAGCTCCGAGGAGTTTGACGGTTGAGGGGTTTGTTCCTACGCTCGAGTTTGGCGATCTTATCTTCAAGCTGTTCTGAATGAATGCTACTTTTGATTCCGCCAATGCGGCAATGTAATAATTTATGTAATTCTGCACTAATTGTACTCTGATATATCATTGTATGGATGTGATATTCGACTGGAATTTGGGTAATATGATCTAACAACGGTCTTATTACACTTCGACTCGGTGGATTTCCCTTCGCGGAAATCAGGTCGCTTCAATCTCAAGTTGACCCAAAAGTGAAAGTTGGAGTTTACATCTTGGTGAAGAGCCTACAAAAGTTGGGTTTAGTTTGACCGGGTTTTGTCCTTCGAAAGCGAGTTTTCGTGATCACCGTTGTTGTGTTGGCACTGCTGTCTTGGCAACTATTTTATCGCTAATCCGTTGCTCTAATGACTTGAGTGCCTTAATAGAAAATGTAGAGCGGGTCGAGGTGAGAAAACTTTGTTTTAGGCCCAGTAACTAATTCGGCATGTAGCCAGCCTGAACTGGCGCCCGCTCTGCCCACTTCTACGCGCACCACGTGTTCGACGATATGCCGACGTGGCCTTCTTGCATGGACGCCGCGCGCCCTCTCCATCGCCACGCGCCGCCCGGCCCCCTGCACCCCAAATGCGGATGCCCGAGCCTCCTCTGCTCACTCGCCACTCTCCATTCGCCTCCTGCATTCCTTCTCTCGCTCTCGCCGCGCAGAGTGCAGGCGCCGCCGCCATGGCCGGTCGTGCCAGCTCCATGGCCGCCGTTGTTCCTTCATCTCTAGCCTCCCTCCGCCCAAATAGACCGCAGCACCACCTCCCTCACCTCGCGCCGCAACTCCCGCACCCCTCGCCTGAAGCCACTCGTCGCCGACGCGCCCTCACCGCGGAGCCGCTCGGCCTAGGCCGCCAGCGCACGTGGCTGGGGCTCCACGCTCCACCTCGGGCCGAGCCGAGGCCACCGGCGAGTGCGCGCGGCCCTGCTCGTGCTCCGCCGCCACTTCCCCCGCCGCCGACGAGCCTCCTCCAGCCGGTAAACGGTGAGCTCCTGCGCAGCCCCTTCAAAAATCCCGATCAGGGACCTCGGCTTCGAATTCGAGAATAGGGAGGGGCCTTTCTGTGAACCGCAGACTCATGTGAATAGTGCCTTTTGGACCTGTTTGCTTTGAAATTGGCTGAACTTTGATAATTCGTACAAAATCATAAAAAATTGTAAAATAACAAATGGGGACTTTTTGGAATCCTTGTGAAATTTTCTATGAAATAGATCTATAATATGGCATGTTTTAGTTTAAAGTTTTAGCTGTAAAAATGGATTTGTGCAGTTATGGTTTTAATGCCAGTTGTATTTGTCCTTTTTCATAACTACAGATGTATGGCTCCAAATGAAGTGAATTTTTTATGGCATGCTACTCATGTGATGTTTGATATGTGATAAAAATTTCATGGTCATTGGTTGTTGTATTAGTGAGTTATTGATTTATCTTTCTCTCACATGATTTGTTGCATTAGCATTTGGTATTTTTCCATAGAGGTTGCTATACGTGTTCAAATGGCCTGAAATTTGTACAGTAGTCTATTGATAGTATGTGGAAGCTACTGTAATTTTTGTACATTTTACTGTGCACTTTTGTTATATGTTCTTTAATTCTACTTATTATTCAGATAAATTAAGAAATGTATTGAAAGAATTTAGTTGGTAGTGGACACTATATTTTCTGGTGTTCATTTGATATATGGAACATGTTGGTGGCAATGGTTTTACCCAGGTGCATGTTTGAAACATGAGTTAATAATTATTTTCTTGCAATTGTTGTTTCAGGACAGTTTTTTGGAACTATTTGGATTACATCACGATAATGATGTTTTATGGGAAACTTGTTAATAACAAAGTTGTAGATAATTCATGTATCTAGCTGCTATTAAAATTTGGTGGTATTTGGCCTTGTGGTTTGTGAGTTATGCCTGTTTAAAGTTGGGTTTCAGAAATGGCTGCTCTCTGTCAATTGTGGACCAGTTTCTGTAAATGGGTATATTTGACTTAGTTAACTTGAGAATCATGCTAAGAAGATTAAAGATGAATTGTATAAAATTTCATAAGCTTTCCAGAATGTCTTGTTCCATGGCTATTGGATTTGTATAACTCTAGTTATGATCCAAACATGAAGCTATTGTTTCCAGTCCAGAAATAGACATATGCTAGTTGTGGTTGTTTACTCCATGTGTTGCTAAGTGTGGCTTATGCCCTTGTTGATGGTCAAGTTATGATACTTGTGACCTTGTTAAACTTGTGTCATGCTTGATGTGCTTGCTCTCTATAGTTAGTTGTGTGATGTTAGTTAA